>NC_092745.1:38060335-38165335 GCF_047496795.1 Chiloscyllium punctatum
GGGGAAGAGAGAGTGGGGGGGAGGGGGGGAAGAGAGAGTGGGGGGAGGGGGAAGAGAGAGTGGGGGGGAGGGGGGAGAGAGAGTGGGGGTAAGGGGAAGAGAGAGTGGGGGGGAGGGGGGAGAGAGAGTGGCGGGGAGGGGGGAGAGAGAGTGGCGGGGAGGGGGGAGAGAGAGTGGGGGGGAGGGGTGAGAGAGAGTGGGGGGGAGGGGTGAGAGAGAGTGGGGGGGAGGGGTGAGAGAGAGTGGGGGGGAGGGGGGAGAGAGTGGGGGGGAGGGGGGGAGAGAGAGTGGGGGGGAGGGGGGAGAGAGAGTGGGGGGGAGGGGGGAGAGAGAGTGGGGGGGAGGGGGGAGAGAGAGTGGGGGGGAGGGGGGAGAGAGAGTGGGGGGGAGGGGGGAGAGAGTGTGGGGGGGAGGGGGGAGAGAGAGTGGGGGGGAGGGGGGAGAGAGAGTGGGGGCAGGGGGGAAAGAGAGGGGGGAGGGGGAGAGTGTGGGAGGAAGAGAATGGGGGTGAGAGGGGGAAGGGGAGAGAGTGGAGGGAGGTGGAGAGAGTGGGGGAGAGAGTGGGGGGAAGGGGGGAGAGAGTGGGGGGAAGGGGGGAGAGAGTGGGGGGAAGGGGGGAAGAGAGTGGGGGGAAGGGGGAGAGAGTGGGGGGGGGAAGGGGGAGAGAGTGGGGGGGGGAAGGGGGAGAGAGTGGGGGGGGGAAGGGGGAGAGAGTGGGGGGGGAAGGGGGAGAGAGTGGGGGGGGAAGGGGGAGAGAGTGGGGGGGAAGAGGGAGAGAGTGGGGGGGGAAGGGGGAGAGAGTGGGGGGGAAGGGGGAGAGAGTGGGGGGGGGAAGGGGGAGAGAGTGGGGGGGAAGGGGGAGAGAGTGGGGGGGAAGGGGGAGAGAGTGGGGGGGAAGGGGGAGAGAGTGGGGGGGAAGGGGGAGAGAGTGGGGGGGAAGGGGGAGAGAGTGGGGGGGAAGGGGGAGAGAGTGGGGGGGAAGGGGGGAGAGAGTTGGGGGGGAAGGGGGAGAGAGTGGGGGGGGAGAGAGTGTGGGGGGGGAGAGAGTGGGTGGGAGAGAGTGGGGGGGGAGAGAGTGGGGGGGGGAGAGAGTGGGGGGGGAGAGAGTGGGGGGGGGAGAGAGTGGGGGGGGAGAGAGTGGGGGGGGGGAGAGAGTGGGGGGGGAGAGAGTGGGGGGGGGGAGAGAGTGGGGGGGGAGAGAGTGGGGGGGGAAGAGAGTGGGGGGGGAAGAGAGTGGGGGGGGGAGAGAGTGGGGGGGGGGAGAGAGTGGGGGGGGAGAGAGTGGGGGGGGAGAGAGTGGGGGGGGGAGAGAGTGGGGGGGGAGAGAGTGAGGGGGGAGAGAGTGGGGGGGGAGGAGTGGGGGGGGAGAGAGTGGGGGGGGGAAGAGAGTGGGGGGGGGAGAGAGTGGGGGGGAGGGGAGAGAGAGTGGGGGGGAGGGGAGAGAGAGTGGGGGGGGAGGGGAGAGAGAGTGGGGGGGAGGGGAGAGAAGAGTGGGGGGGAGGGGAGAGAGAGTGGGGGGGAGGGGAGAGAGAGTGGGGGGGAGGGGAGAGAGAGTGGGGGGGAGGGGAGAGAGAGTGGGGGGGGAGGGGAGAGAGAGTGGGGGGGAGGGGAGAGAGAGTGGGGGGGAGGGGTGAGAGAGTGGGGGGGGAGGGGAGAGAGAGTGGGAGGGAGGGGAGAGAGAGTGGGGGGGAGGGGAGAGAGAGTGGGGGGGAGGGGAGAGAGAGTGGGGGGGAGGGAGAGAGAGTGGGGGGGAGGGGAGAGAGAGTGGGGGGGAGGGGAGAGAGAGTGGGGGGGAGGGGAGAGAGAGTGGGGGGGAGGGGAGAGAGAGTGGGGGGGAGGGGAGAGAGAGTGGGGGGGAGGGGAGAGAGAGTGGGGGGGAGGGGAGAGAGAGTGGGGGGGAGGGGAGAGAGAGTGGGGGGGGAGGGGAGAGAGAGTGGGGGGGAGGGGAGAGAGAGTGGGGGGAGGGGAGAGAGAGTGGGGGGGAGGGGAGAGAGAGAGTGGGGGAGGGGAGAGAGAGTGGGGGGGAGGGGAGAGTGAGTGGGGGGGAGGGGAGAGAGAGTGGGGGGGAGGGGAGAGAGAGTGGGGGGGAGGGGAGAGAGAGTGGGAGGGAGGGGAGAGAGAGTGGTGGGGAGGGGGGAGATAGTGGGGGTGAGGGGGAGAGAGAGTGGGGGGGAGGGGAGAGAGAGTGGGGGGGAGGGGAGAGAGAGTGGGGGGAAGGGGAGAGAGAGTGGGGGGGAGGGGAGAGAGACTGGGGGGGAGGGGAGAGAGACTGGGGGGGAGGGGAGAGAGACTGGGGGGGAGGGGAGAGAGACTGGGGGGGAGGGGATAGAGAGTGGGGGGGAGGGGAGAGAGAGTGGGGGGGAGGGGAGAGAGAGTGGGGGGGGAGGGGAGAGAGAGTGGGGGGGGAGGGGAGAGAGAGTGGGGGGGGGAGGGGAGAGAGAGTGGGGGGGAGGGGAGAGAGAGTGGGGGGGAGGGGAGAGAGAGTGGGGGGGAGGGGAGAGAGAGTGGGGGGAGGGGAGAGAGAGTGGGGGGAGGGGAGAGAGAGTGGGGGGGAGGGGAGAGAGAGTGGGGGAGGGGAGAGAGAGTGGGGGGGAGGGGAGAGTGAGTGGGGGGGAGGGGAGAGAGAGTGGGGGGGGAGGGGGAGAGAGTGGGAGGGAGGGGAGAGAGAGTGGTGGGGAGGGGGGAGATAGTGGGGTGAGGGGGAGAGAGAGTGGGGGGGGGAGGGGGAGAGAGAGTGGGGGGGGAGGGGGGAGAGAGAGTGGGGGGGAGGGGGAGAGAGAGTGGGGGGGGAGGGGGAGAGAGAGTGGGGGGGGAGGGGGAGAGGGAGTGGGGGGGGGGAGTGGGAGTTGGGGGGGGGGGGAGAGGGAGTTGGGGGGGAGGGGGAGAGAGATTGGGGGGGAAGGGGGAGAGAGTGGGGGGGAAGGGGGAGAGAGTGGGGGGGGAAGGGGGAGAGAGTGGGGGGGAAGGGGGAGAGAGTGGGGGGAAGGGGGAGAGAGTGGGGGGGGAAGGGGGAGAGAGTGGGGGGGAAGGGGGAGAGAGTGGGGGGGGAAGGGGGAGAGAGTGGGGGGGGGAAGGGGGAGAGAGTGGGGGGGAAGGGGGAGAGAGTGGGGGGGGAAGGGGGAGAGAGTGGGGGGGAAAGGGGAGAGAGTGGGGGGGAAAGGGGAGAGAGTGGGGGGGGAAAGGGGAGAGAGAGTGGGGGGGAAGGGGGAGAGAGAGTGGGGGGGAAGGGGGAGGGAGAGTGGGGGGGGAAGGGGGGAGAGAGAGTGGGGGGGGAAGGGGGAGAGAGAGTGGGGGGGAAGGGGGAGAGAGAGTGGGGGGAGGGGGAGAGAGAGAGTGGGGTGGGGGAGAGAGAGAGTGGGGGTGAGGGGGGGAGAGAGTGGGGGGAGGGGGAGAGGGAGTGGGAGGAGGAGAGGGAGTTGGGGGGGAGGGGGAGAGAGATTGGGGGGGAGGGGGTGAGGGGGGGGTGGGGGTGGGGAGAGAGTGGGGTGGGGAGAGAGTGGGGTGGGGAGAGAGTGGGGTGGGGAGAGAGTGGGGTGGGGAGAGAGTGGGGTGGGGAGAGAGTGGGGTGGGGAGAGAGTGGGGTGGAGAGAGAGTGGGGGGGAGAGAGAGTGGGGGGGAGAGAGAGTGGGGGGGAGAGAGAGTGGGGGGGAGAGAGAGTGGGGGGGAGAGAGAGTGGGGGGGAAGGGGGAGAGAGAGTGGGGGGGAAGGGGGAGAGAGAGTGGGGGGGAGGGGGGAGAGAGAGTGGGGGGAGGGGGGGAGAGAGAGTGGGGGGAGGGGGAGAGAGAGAGTGGGGGTGGGGGAGAGAGAGAGTGGGGGTGAGGGGGGGAGAGAGTGTGGGGGGAGGGAGAGAGTGGGGGGAGGGGGAGAGGGAGTGGGAGGAGGAGAGGGAGTTGGGGGGGAGGGGGAGAGAGATTGGGGGGGGAGGGGGAGAGAGAGTGGGGTGGAGAGAGAGTGGGGTGGGGAGAGAGTGGGGTGGGGAGAGAGTGGGGTGGGGAGAGAGTGGGGTGGGGAGAGAGTGGGGTGGGGGAGAGAGTGGGTGGGGAGAGAGTGGGGTGGGGAGAGAGTGGGGTGGGGAGAGAGTGGGGTGGGGAGGGAGTGGGGTGGGGAGGGAGTGGGGTGGGGAGGGAGTGGGGGGGGGGGAGTGGGGGGGGAGGGAGTGGGGGGGGAGGGAGTGGGGGGGGGAGGGAGTGGGGGGGGGAGGGAGTGGGGGGGGGGAGTGGGGGGGAGAGGAGTGGGGGGAGAGAGTGGGAGGGGAGAGGTGGGGGGGGAGAGAGTGGGGGGGAGAGAGTGGGGGGGAGGGAGTGGGGGGGGGGGGAGTGGGGGGGGGGGGGGAGTGGGGGGGGGGGAGAGTGGGGGGGGAGAGTGGGGGGGGGAGAGAGTGGGGGGGGAGAGAGTGGGGGGGGAGAGAGTGGGGGGGGAGAGAGTGGGGGGGAGAGAGTGGGGGGGAGAGAGTGGGGGGGGGGGAGAGAGTGGGGGGGGAGAGAGTGGGGGGGGAGAGAGTGGGGGGGGAGAGAGAGGGGGGAGAGGGGGAGGGGAGAAAGGGGGGGAGAGAGGGGGGGGGAGAGTGGGGAGGGAGAGAGAGGGGGGAGGGAGATGGGGGAGAGAGAGGGGGGAGAGAGAGGGGGGAGAGGGGGGGGAGAGGGGGGGAGAGAGGGGGGGGAGAGAGGGGGGGGAGAGAGAGGGGGGGGAGAGAGGGGGGAGAGAGAGGGGGGGGAGGGGGAGGGGGGGGGGAGGGGGGGGGGAGAGAGAGGGGCGGAGGGGGGGGGAGAGAGAGGGGGGGCGGGGTGGGAGGGGAGGGGTGGGAGGGGGGGGAGAGAGGGGGGGGAGAGAGGAGGGGGGGAGGGGGGAGGGGGGAGGGAGAGAGGGGGGAGGGAGAGAGAGGGGGGAGGGGTGAGGGGAGAGAGTGGGGGGAGGGGGGAGGGAGAGAGTGGGGGGAGGGGGGAGGGAGAGAGTGGGGGAGGGGGGAGGGGAGAGAGTGGGGGGGGAGGGAGAGTGGGGAGAGAGGGGGGGGGAGGGGGGGGAGGGGGGGGAGAGGGGGGGAGAGGGGGGGAGGGGGGGGGAGGGGGGGGGAGAGGGGGGGAGGGGGGGGGGGGGAGAGGGGGGGAGGGGGGGGGGGAGGGGGGGGGAGGGGAGGGGGGGGAGGGGGAGGGGGGGAGGGGGGGGGGGGAGAGGGGGGGAGGGGGGGGGGAGAGGGGGGGGAGGGGGGGGGGGAGAGAGGGGGGGGAGAGAGAGGGGGGGGGGGAGAGAGGGGGGGGGAGAGAGGGGGGGGAGGGGGGGAGGAGAGGGGGGGAGAGAGGGGGGGAGGGGTGGAGGGGGGGGAGAGGGGGGGGGAGAGAGGGGGGGGGGGGGGAGGGGGGAGGGAGAGAGTGGGGAGAGGGGGGGGGAGAGGGGGGGGGAGAGAGAGGGGGGGGGGAGAGAGAGGGGGGGGGGGAGAGAGAGGGGGGGGGGAGAGAGGGGGGGGGGGGGGAGAGAGAGGGGGGGAGGGGGGGGAGAGAGAGGGGGGGAGGGGGGGGAGAGAGAGGGGGGGAGGGGGGGGGAGAGAGAGGGGGGGAGGGGTGGGAGGGGGGGAGAGGGGGGGGAGAGAGAGGGGGGAGGGGGGGGAGAGAGAGGGGGGGAGGGGGGGAGAGAGAGGGGGGAGAGAGAGTGGGGGGGAGAGGGGGGGGGGAGAGAGGGGGGGGAGAGGGGGGGGGGAGAGAGAGGGGGGGAGAGAGAGGGGGGGAGAGAGAGGGGGGAGAGAGAGGGGGGGAGAGAGAGGGGGGGGGGAGAGAGAGGGGGGGGGAGAGAGGGGGGGGAGAGAGGGGGTGGAGAGCGAGAGGGGGGAGGGGAGAGAGAGGGGGGAGGGGGAGAGAGAGGGGGGAGGGGTGAGGGAGAGAGTGGGGGGAGGGGGGAGGGAGAGAGTGGGGAGAGAGGGGGGGGAGGGGGGGGGAGAGAGGGGGGGGAGGGGGGGGGAGAGAGGGGGGGAGAGGGGGGGGGAGAGGGGGGGGGGGAGGGGGGGGGGAGGGGGGGAGGCGGGGGGAGGGGGAGGGTGGGGAGGGGGAGGGGGGGGAGGCGGGGGGAGGGGGAGGGGGGGGGGGAGGGGGGGGAGGGGGGGGAGGCGGGGGGGAGGGGGGGGAGGGGGGGGAGGGAGAGGGGGGAGGCGGGGGGAGGGGGAGGGTGGGGAGGGGGAGGGGGGGGAGGCGGGGGGAGGGGGAGGGGGGGGGAGGCGGGGGGGAGGGGGGGGAGGGGGGGAGGGAGAGGGGGGAGGCGGGGGGAGGGGGAGGGGGGGGAGGGGGGGGGGGAGGGGGGGGAGAGGGAGGGGGGAGGGGAGGGGGTGATGTCTGTGTGTGTATCGGGGGTGAGCCGCTGACGGGGCACATTGCCGTCGGAGCCCGGGGAGAACAAGGTCACGGTCACCCGCGGACATATATATATTTATATATTATGTATATGTATAAAATCACATTAACAAAAATATATAATATATCCAGCATATTGTTTTTACCAAAAAAGCAACAGCCGCCTGACGGTGAGAGAGAGCCCGGGTCCTCCCTGTCGCCCTTCACTGAACTCTCTCTGTCTGTGTGTCTCTGACACTCACGGACCGAGAGACCAACAACAACAATAACAACAATAATAACAATAATGAACAATAACAATGTACTCCGTTGATGGTGAGGGTGTGGGGTGCTGGCGGACTCACTCAGCTGGAGGTAGGCCTCGGTATCCATGGTGCCGGCCTGTGTCCCTCGCCGCTCTCCCCGCTGGATTCCAGCACAGCCTCGGGCATCGCCTTTCACTGGCTCCGAGCGTCAGCTCCCAGGGCCTGGCCTGTCCCCTCTCCCCCCCCCCTACCCCACCCCCTCCCCCTGTCTAACACCCCCCCTCACCACCACCACCTCCTCCTCCTCCTCTCCCTCTGCAGCCTTCTCCCTCTGAACGGCTTCAGTCAGAAAGGGGCCCTGTGAGGGGGGGGTGGGGGGGTGAGGGGAGGGGGATGGATATTGTATGTGTGTGTGGAGGGGGGGTGGATATTGTGTTTGGGGGGATGGATTGTGTGGAGGGGGGATGGATTGTGTGGAGGGGGGATGGATTGTGTGTGTTCGTGTATGGGGGCATGGATATTGTGTTTGGGGGGGGATGGATTGTGTGTGGGGGGAGGGGATGGATTTTGTGTGTTGGTGGGGGGGGGGTGGATTGTGTGTGTGTGTATGGGGGGGGGATGGCATGTGTGTGTGGGGGGAGGATGGATATTGTGTGTGTGGGGGGTGGATTGTGTGTGGGGGGGGATGTATTGTGTATGTGGGGGTGATGGATTGTGTGTGTATGGGGTGATGGATTGTGTGTGTGGGGGGGTGGATTGTGTGTGTGTGTGTCAGGGGGAGAGGGATTGTGTGTGTGGGGGGGGATGGATTGTGTGTATGGGGGGATGGATTATGTGTATGGGGGGATGGATTGTGTGTATGGGGGGATGGATTATGTGTATGGGGGGATGGATTATGTGTGTGTTTGTGAGGGGGGATGGATTGTGTGTGTAGGGGGATGGATTGTGTGTAGGGGGGGTGGATTGTATATGTTTGTGGGGGGATGGATTGTGTGTGTGGGGGGGTGGATTGTGTGTGTGTGTGGGGGGGTGGATTGTGTGTGTGTATGGGGGGAATGGATTGTGTGTGTGGGGGGGGGATCATGGATATTGTGTATGTGGGGGGGTCATGGATATTGTGTATGTGGGGGGGAATGGATATTGTGTGAATGTTTGGAGAGGGGATAGATATTGTGTGTATGTGTGGTGGGGGATGGATATTGTGTGTATGTGTGGGGGAGAATGGATTGTGTGTATGTGTATATGGGGGATGGATTGTGTATATATGTGTGGGGGGGGAATGAATATTGTGTATGTGTGGGGGGGAATGGATATTGTGTACGTATGGGGTGATGGATGGTATGTATGGGGGGATGAATTGTGTGTATGGGGGGAATGGATTGTCTGTGGTGGGGGGATGGATTGTGTGTGGGGTGGATGGATTGTGTGTATGGGGGGGATGGATTGTGTGTGTATATGGGGGGGATGGATTTTGTGTATGGGGGAATGGATTGTGTGTGTGTATGGGGTTGATGGATTGTGTGTGTGTGAGGGTGGATGGATTGTGTGTGTAGGGGGGATGGTTTGTGTGTATGTTTGTGGGGGGATGGAGTGTGTGTGTGGGGGGGATGGATTGTGTGTGTGGGGAGGGTCATGGATATTGTGTATGTGGGGGGGGAATGGATATTGTGTGTATGTGTGGAGGGGGATAGATATTGTGTGTATGTGTGGTGGGGGGTGGATATTGTGTGTATGTGTGGGGGGGGGATGGATTGTGTGTATGTGTATATGGGGGATGGATTGTGTATATATGTGTGGGGGGGAATGAATATTGTGTATGTGTGGGGGGGAATGAATATTGTGTATGTATGGGGGGGAATGAATATTGTGTATGTGAGGGGGGATGGATTGTGTGTGTGTGGGGGGATGGATTGTGTGTGTGTGGGGGGATGGATTGTGTGTATGGTGGGGGATGGATTGTGTGTATGGGGGGGATGGATTGTGAGTGTGTGGGGGGATGGATTGTGTGTATGGGGGGATGGAATGTGTGTGTGGGGGGATGGAATGTGTGTGTGGTGGGGAATGGATTGTGTATGTGAGGGGGATGGATTGTGTGTATGGGGGGGATGGATTGTGTATGTGAGGGGGGATGGATTGTGTGTGTGTGGGGGGATGGATTGTGTGTATGGTGGGGGATGGATTGTGTATGTGAGGGGGATGGATTGTGTGTATGGGGGGGATGGATTGTGAGTGTGTGGGGGGATGGATTGTGTGTATGGGGGGATGGAATGTGTGTGTGGGGGGGTAATGGATTGTGTCTGTGGGGGTTGGATTGTCTGTGTGTGGGGGGGATGGATTGTGTGTGTTTATGGGGGGGGATGGATTGTGTGTGTGTAGGGGGGGCATGGATATTGTGTATGTGTGGGGGGAATGGATATTGTGTATGTGTGGGGGGAATGGATATTGTGGATGTGTGGGGGGGGATGGATTGTGTGTGGGGGGGGCTGGATTGTGTGTATGGGGGGATGGATTGTGTGTGTGTGGGGGATCGATTGTGTGTATGTGGGGATGGATTGTGTGTGTGGGGGGGGATGGATTGTGTGTGTAGGGGGGATGGATTGTGTGTATGGGGGGGATGGATTGTGTGTGTAGGAGGGATGGTTTGTGCCAATGTGTTTGGGTGAATGCATTGTGTGTATGGGGGGGATGGATTGTGTGTGTGTGGGGGGAGGGGATGGATTTTGTGTATGGGGGGATGGATTGTGTGTACGGGGGGATGGATTGTGTGTATGGGGGGGATGGATTGTGTATGTGAGGGGGGTAATGGATTGTGTCTGTGGGGGTTAGATTGTCTGTGTGTGGGGGGGATGGATTGTGTGTGTGTATGGGGGGGATGGATTGTGTGTGTGTAGGGGGGGCATGGATATTGTGTATGTGTGGGGGGAATGGATATTGTGGATGTGTGGGGGGGATGGATTGTGTATATGGGGGGATGGATTGTGTGTGTATGTGAGGGGGGGGGAATGGATATTGTGTATGTGTAGGGGAGATGGATTGTGTGTGTGGGGGGGCTGGATTGTGTGTATGGGGGATGGATTGTGTGTGTGTAGGGGGATGGATTGTGTGTGTGGGGGGGATGGATTGTGTGTATGGGGGGATGGAATGTGTGTGTGGGGGGGGTAATGGATTGTGTCTGTGGGGGGTTGGATTGTGTGTATGGGGGGGAATGGAATGTGTGTGAGGGGGTGGGATGGATTTTGTGTATGGGGGGATGGATTGTGTCTGTGTGGGGGGGGATGGATTGTGTGTATTGGGGGGATGGATTGTGTGTGTGGGGGGGATGGATTGTGTGTGTGGGGGGGATGGATTGTGTGTGTGGGGGGGATGGATTGTGTGTGTGTGGGGGGGATGGATTGTGTGTGTGGGGGGGGATGGATTGTGTGTGTGTAGGGGGGATGATTTGTGTCTATGTGTGTGGGGGGATGGATTGTGTGTGTATGGGGGGAGAGATTGTGTGTGTGGGGGGGATGGATTGTGTGTGTGGGGGGGATGGATTGTGTGTGTGGGGGGGATGGATTGTGTGTGTGGGTTCGATGGATTGTGTGTGGGGGGGATGGATTGTGTGTGTGGGGGGGATGGATTGTGTGTGTGGGGATGGATTGTGTGTGTGGGGGGGATGGATTGTGTGTGTGGGGGGGATGGATTGTGTGTGGGGGGATGGATTGTGTGTGTGGGGGGGATGGATTGTGTGTGTGGGGGGGATGGATTGTGTGTGTGGGGATGGATTGTGTGTGTGGGGGGGATGGATTGTGTGTGTGGGGGGGATGGATTGTGTGTGTGGGGATGGATTGTGTGTGTGGGGGGGATGGATTGTGTGTGTGGGGGGGATGGATTGTGTGTGTGTGGGGGATGGATTGTGTGTGTGGGGGGGATGGATTGTGTGCGTGGGGTCGATGGATTGTGTGTGTGGGGGGGATGGATTGTGTGTGTGGGGTCGATGGATTGTGTGTGGGGGGGATGGATTGTGTGGGGCGGGGATGGATTTTGTTTATGGGGGGGATGGATTGTGTGTGTGGGGTGATGGATTGTGTTTGGGGGGGATGGATTTTGTGTGTGGGGGGGTTGGATTGTGTGAATGGGGGGGATGGATTGTGTGTGTGGGGGGGATGGATTGTGTGTGTAGGAGGGATGGTTTGTGCCTATGTGTTTGGGTGAATGGATTGTGTGTATGGGGGGGATGGATTGTGTGTGTGGGGGGGATGGATTTTGTGTGGAGGGGGGGTGGATTTTGTGTATGAGGGGATGGATTGTGTGTGTGGGGAGTGATGGATTGTATTTGGGGCGATGGATTGTGTGTGTGGGGGGCGATGGATTGTGTGTGTGTGTGGTGGGATGGATTGTGTGTGTGGCGGGGGATGGATTGTGTGTGTGGCGGGGGATGGATTGTGTGTGTGGCGGGGGGGATGGATTTTGTGTATGAGGGGATGGATTGTGTGGGGGGGGTGGTTATGGATTGTGTGTGTGTGGCGGGGATGGATTTTGTGTATGGGAGGGATGGATTGTGTAGGTGTGGGGGCTGGATTGTGTGTGGTGGGGGGATGGATTGTGTATGTGGGGGGAATGGTTGTGTGTGTGCCGGGGGATGGATTGTGTATGTAGGGGGGGATGGATTGTGTGTGGGGGGGGATGGATTGTGTGTGTGGGGTGGTTGGATTGTGTGTGTGGGGGGGATGATTGTGTGTGTGCTGGGGGATGATTGTGTATGTAGGGGGGGATGGATTGTGTGTGGGGGGGGATGGATTGTGTGTGGGGGGGGTGGATTGTGTGTGTGGGGGGTGGATTGTGTGAGTGGGGTGGATGGATTGTGTATGTCGGGGGGTGGATTGTGTGTGTGTGGGGGGGATGGATTGTGTATGTGGGGGGGATGGATTGTTTGTGTGGGGTGGGATTGTGTGTGTGTGGGGGGGGTGGATTGTGTGTGTGGGGGGGATGGATTGTGTGTGTGGGGGGTGGGGGATGGATTGTGTGTGTGGGGGGTTGGATTGTGTGTGTGTAGGGGGATGGTTTGTGACTATGTGTGTGGGGGGATGGATTGTGTGTGTATGGGGGATAGATTGTGTGTGTGGGGGGGATGGATTTTGTGTAATGGGGGGTGAATTGTGTGTGTGGGGGGGATGGATTGTGTGTGGGGGGGGATGGATTGTGTGTATGGGGGGATGGATTGTGTGTGTGGGGGGCGGGGATGGATTTTGTTTATGGGGGGGTGGATTGTGTGTGTGGGTGGGATGGATTGTGTGTGTGGGGTGGGATGGATTTTGTGTATGGGGTGGATGGATTGTGTGTGGGGGAGATGGATTGTGTGTATGGGGGGATGGATTGTCTGTGTGGGGGGGATGGATTGTGTTGGGGGATGGATTGTGTTTGTGGGGGGATGGATTGTGTGTGGTTGGATGGATTGTGTGTGTGGGGGGATAGATTGTGTATGTCGGGGGGTGGATTGTGTGTGTGTGGGGGGGATGGATTGTGTGTGTGGGGGGATGGATTGTTTGTGTGGGGTGGGATGGATTTTGTGTGTGGGGGGGGATGGATTGTGTGTGTATGGGGGGGATGGATTGTGTGTGGGGGGAGATGGATTGTGAGTATGGGCGGGGATGGATTGTGTGTGGGGGGGATGGATTGTGTGTGGGGGGGGATATGGATTGTGTGTGTGGGGGGGATGGATTGTGTGTGTGGGGGGATAGATTGTGTGTGTGGGGGGGTGGATTGTGTGTGTGTGGAGGGGGATGGATTGTGTGTGTGGGGGGGATGGATTTTGTATATGGGGGGATGGATTGTGTGTTTGTGTGGGGGGGATGGATTGTGTGTGTGGGGGTGGGATGGATTTTGTGTGTGGGGGGGGGATGGATTGTGTGTATGGGGTGGATGGATTGTGTGTGTGGGGGGGATAGATTGTGTGTGTGGGGGGGTGGATTGTGTGTGTGTGGGGGGATGGATTGTGTGTGGGGGGGGATGGATTGTGTGTATGGGGTGGATGGATTGTGTGTGTGGGTGATGGATATTGTGTGTATGGGGGGGATGGTTTGTGTGTGGGGGGTGTTGGATTGTGTTTGGGGGGGATGGATTTTGTGTGTGGGGGGGTTGGATTGTGTGAATGGGGGGGTTGGATTGTGTGTATGGGGGGGATGGATTGTGTGTGTGGGGGGGATGGATTGTGTGTGTAGGAGGGACAAACCATAGGCACAAACCATCCCTCCTACACACAATATCCATCACCCCACACACACAATCCATCCCCCCCATAAACAAAATCCATCCCCGCCCCACACAATCCATCCCCCCCACACACAATCCATCGACCCCACACACACAATCCATGTGGAGGGGATAGATTGTGTGTATGGGGGGGATGGATTGTGTGTGTGGGGGGTATAGATTGTGTTTGTGGGGGGATGGATTGTGTGTGGTTGGATGGATTGTGTGTGTGGGGGGGGTGGATTGTGTGTGGGGGGGGGATAGATTGTGTGTGTGGGGGGGTGGATTGTGTGTGTGTGGGGGGGGATGGATTGTGTGTGTGGGGGGATGGATTGTGTGTGTGGGGGGGATGGATTGTGTGTGTGGGGGGTATAGATTGTGTTTGTGGGGGGATGGATTGTGTGTGGTTGGATGGATTGTGTGTGTGGGGGGGATGGATTGTGTGTGTGGGGGGGATAGATTGTGTGTGTGGGGGGGTGGATTGTGTGTGTGGGGGGGGATGGATTGTGTGTGTGGGGGGGATGGATTGTGTGTGTGGGGCGGATGGAATGTGTGTATGGAGGGGCTGGATTGTGTGTGTGGGGGGGGATGGATTTTGTGTATGGGTGGGGGATGGATTGTGTGTGTGTGGGGGGAGATGGATTGTGTGTGTGTGGAGTGGGGATGGATTTTGTGTATGGGGGGATGGATTGTGTGTGTGGAGGGGGATGGATTTTGTGTATTGGGGGGATGGATTGTGTGTGTGGGGTGGATGGATTGTGTGTGTGGGGAGGGTGGATTTTGTGTATGAGGGGATGGATTGTGTGTGTGGGGGGGGATGGATTGTGTGTGTGTGTGTGGGGGGGGGCATGGATATTGTGTATGTGTGGGGGAATGGATATTGTGTGTATGTGTGGAGGTGGAGGGGGATGGATATTGTGGATGTGTGGGGGGGGATGGATTATGTATATGTGTATGGGGGGATGGAATGTGTGTGTGGGGGTGGGATGGATTTTGTGTATGGGGGGGATGTGTTGTGTGTGTGTGGGGTGGGTGGATTGTGTGTGTCGGGGGGATGGATTGTGTGTATGGGGGGGGGGATGGATTGTGTGTATGAGGGAAATGGAATGTGTATGGGGGGGGGATGGATTGTGTGTATGGGGGGGGATGGATTGTGTGTGTAGGGGGATGGATTGTGTGTATGGGGGGGGATGGATTGTGTGTGTAGGGGGATGGATTGTGTGTATGGGGGGGGATGGATTGTGTGTGTAGGGGGATGGATTGTGTGTATGGGGGGGGATGGATTGTGTGTATGGGGGGGGATGGATTGTGTGTGTAGGGGGATGGATTGTATGTATGGGGGGGGATGGATTGTGTGTGTAGGGGGATGGTTTGTGTGTATGGGGGGGGTGGATTGTATGTATGGGGGGGATGGATTGTGTGTATGGGGGGGATGGATTGTGTGTATGGCGGGGATGGATTTTATGTGGGGGGGGGGATGGATTGTGTGTGGGGGGGGTGGATGGATTGTGTGTGTCTGGGGGGGATGGATTGTGTGTGGGGGGGATGGATGGATTGTGTGTGTCTGGGGGGGATGGATTGTGTGTGGGGGGGATGGATTGTGTGTGGGGGGGATGGATGGATTGTGTGTGTCTGGGGGGGATGGATTGTGTGTGGGGGGGGATGGATTATGTGTGTAGGAGGGATGGTTTGTGCCTATGTGTTTGGGGGGATGGATTGTGTGTATGGGGGGGATGGATTGTGTGTGTGGGGGGGATGGTTTGTGTGTGGCGTGGGGGTTGGAATGTGTGTGTGTGGGGGGGATAGATTGTGTGTGTGTGGGGGAGGCATGGATAATGTGTATGTGTTGGGGGAATGGATATTGTGTGTATGTGTGGAGGGGGATGGATATTGTGGATGTGTGGGGGGGGATGGATTATGTATATGTGTATGGGGGGATGGAATGTGGGGGTGGGATGGATTTTGTGTATGGGGGGGATGTGTTGTGTGTGTGTGGGGGGGATGGATTGTGTGTGTGGGGGGGATGGATTGTGTGTGTGGGGGGGATGGATTGTGTGTGTGTATGGGGGGGATGGATTGTGTGTGTGGGGGGGATGGATTGTGTGTGTGGGGGGATGGATTGTGTGTGTGTATATGGGGGGATGGATTGTGTGTGTATGTGAGGGGGGATGGATTGTGTGTGTGGGGGGAATGGATATTGTGTGTATGTGTGAAGGGGGATGGATATTGTGTGTATGTGTGGAGGGGGGATGGATATTGTGGATGTGTGGGGGGGATGGATTGTGTATATGTGTATATGGGGGGATGGATTGTGTGTATATGTGAGGGGGGAGAATGGATATTGTGTATGTGTAGGGGGGATGGATTGTGTGTGTGGGGGGATGGATTGTGTGTGTGGGGGGGCTGGATTGTGTGTATGGGGGGATGGATTGTGTATGTGTGGGGGGGATGGATTGTGTGTGTAGGGGGGGTGGATTGTGTGTGGGGGGGATGGATTGTGTGTCTGGGGGGGATGGAATGTGTGTGTGGGGGGGGTAATGGATTGTGTCTGTGGGGGGTTGGATTGTGTGTATGGGGGGATGGAATGTGTGTGTGGAGGTGGGATGGATTTTGTGTGTGTGGGGGGGATGGATAGTGTGTATGGGGGGATGGATATTGTCTGTGTGGGGGGGAATGGATTGTGTGTGTGGGGGGGATGGATTGTGTGTGTGTGTGTAGGGGGGATGGATTATGTGTGTAGGGGGGATGGTTTGTGTGTGTGTGGGGGGGTGGATTGTGTGAGGGGGGGATGGATTGTGTGTGTGGGGGGGGTGGATTTTGTGTGTGTGGGGGGGATGGATTGTGTGTGTTTATGGGGGGGATGGATTGTGTGTGTGGGGGGGGGCATGGATATTGTGTATGTGTGGGGGGAATGGATATTGTGTGTATGTGTGGAGGGGGGATGGATATTGTGGATGTGTTGGGGGGGATGGAGTGTATATGTGTATATGGGGGGATGGATTGTGTGTGTATGTAAGGGGGGGAATGGATATTGTGTATGTGTAGGGGGGCTGGATTGTGTGTATGGGGGGGCTGGATTGTGTGTATGGGGGGCTGGATTGTGTGTATGGGGGGGATGGATTGTGTGTGTGGGGGGGCTGGATTGTGTGTATGGGGGGATGGATTGTGTGGGGGGGGGGCTGGATTATGTGTATGGGGTGGATGGATTGTGTGTATGGGGGGGATGGAATGTGTGTGTGGGGGTGGGTTGGATTTTGTGTGTGGGGGATGGATTGTGTGAGTGTAGGGGGGGTGGTTTGTGTCTATGTGTGTGGGGGGATGGATTGTGTGAGTGTAGGGGGGGTGGTTTGTGTCTATGTGTGTGGGGGGGATGGATTGTGTGTGTATGGGGGGCTAGATTGTGTGTGTGGGGCGGAAATGGATTTTGTGTGTGGGGGGCTGGATTATGTGTGTGGGGGGGATGGATTGTGTGTGTTGGGGGGTGGATAGTTTGTGTGTATGGGGGGATGGAATGTGTGTGGGTGGGGGGGTAATGGATTGTGTCTGTGGGGGGTTGGATTGTGTGTATGGGAGGGAATGGAATGTGTGTGTGGGGGTGGGATGGACTTTGTGTATGGGGGGATGGATTGTGTGTGTGTGGGGATGGAATGTGTGTGGGGGATGGATTGTGTGTGTGGGGGGGATGGATTGTGTGTGTGTAGGGGGGATGGTTTGTGTCTATGTGTGTGGGGGGGATGGATTGTGTGTGTATGGGGGGGCTAGATTGTGTGTGTGGGGCGGAAATGGATTTTGTGTGTGGGGGGCTGGATTATGTGTGTGGGGGAGATGGATTGTGTGTGTTGGGGGGTGGATAGTTTGTGTGTATGGGGGGATGGAATGTGTGTGTGTGGGGGGGTAATGGATTGTGTCTGTGGGGGGTTGGATTGTGTGTATGGGAGGGAATGGAATGTGTGTGTGGGGGTGGGATGGATTTTGTGTATGGGGGGATGGATTGTGTGTGTGTGGGGGGGATGGATTGTGAGTGTGGGGGGATGGATTGTTTGTATGGGGGGATGGAATGTGTGTGTGGGGGATGGATTGTGTGTGTGTAGGGGGGATGGTTTGTGTCTATGTGTGTGGGGGGATGGATTGTGTGTACGGGGGGATGGATTGTGTGTGTATGGGGGGGATGGATTGTGTGTGTGGGGGGATGGATTGTGTGTGGGGGGGATGGATTGTGTGTGTGGGGCGGATGGATTGTGTGTGTGGGGCGGATGGATTGTGTGTGTGGGGCGGATGGATTGTGTGTGTGGGGGGATGGATTGTGTGTGTGGGGGGGATGGATTGTGTGTGTGTCGGGGGGGATGGATTGTGTGTATGGGGGGGATAGATTGTGTGTGTGGGGGGATGGATTGTGTGTGTGGGGGGATGGATTGTGTGTGGGGGGGATGGATTGTGTGTGTGGGGCGGATGGATTGTGTGTGTGGGGCGGATGGATTGTGTGTGTGGGGGGATGGATTGTGTGTGTGGGGGGGATGGATTGTGTGTGTGTCGGGGGGGATGGATTGTGTGTATGGGGGGGATAGATTGTGTGTGTGTGGCGCGGGGATGGATTTTGTTTATGGTGGGGATGGATTGTGTGTGTGTGGGGCGGGGATGGATTTTGTGAATGGGGAGGATGGATTATGTGTATGGGGGGGAATGGATTGTGTGTGTGGGGGGGATGGATTGTGTGTGTGGGGGGGGGAATGGATTGTGTGTATGGGAGGGATGGATTGTGTGTGTGGGGGGATGGATTGTGTGTGGGGGATGGATTGTGTGTGTGGGGGGGGAATGGATTGTGTGTATGGGGGGGATGGATTGTGTGGGTGGGGGGGATGGATTGTGTGTGGGGGGGGATGGATTGTGTGTATGGGAGGGATGGATTGTGTGTGTGGGGGGGGGGATGGATTGTGTGTGGGGGGGGATAGATTGTGTGTGTGGGGGCGATGGATTGTGTAGGTGTGGGGGGGGGAATGGATTGTGTGTGGGGGGGGCTGGATTGTGTGAGTCTAGGGTGGATGGTTTGTGTCTATGTGTGTGGGGGGACGGATTGTGTGTGTATGGGGGGATAGATTGTGTGAGTGTGGCGCGGGGATGGATTTTGTGTATGGGAGGGATGGATTGTGTGTATGGGGGGGTGGATTGTGTGTATGGGAGGGATGGATTGTGTGTGTGGGGGGGATGGATTGTGTGTATGGGGGGGATGGATTTTGTGTGTGGGGGGCATGGATTGTGTGTGGGGGGTATGGATTGTGTGTGGGGGGGATGGATTGTGTGTGTGTGGGGGCGGGGATGGATTGTGTGTATGGGAGGGATAGATTGTGTGTGTGGGGGGGGGGGATGGAATGTGTGTGTGTGGGGGGGATGGATTGTGTGTGTTGGGGGGGGATGGATTGTGTGTGTGGGGGGGGGGATGGATTGTGTGTGTGGGGGGGTGGATTGTGTGTGTGGGGGGGATGGATTGTGTGTGTGGGGGGGATGGATTGTGTGTGTGGAAGGGGGGATGGAATGTGTGTGTGTGGGGGGGATGGATTGTGTGTGTGGGGGGGGGGATGGATTTTGTGTACGGGGGGGATAGATTGTGTGTATGGGGATGTGGATTGTGTGTTTGGGGGGGGCTGGAGTATGTGTATGGGGGGATGGATTGTGTGTGTGTGGGGGGGATGGATTGTGTGTGGGGGGGATGGATTGTGTGTGGGGGGGATGGATTGTGTGTGTGGGGGATAGATTGTGTGTGTGTGGGGTGGGTGGATTGTGTGTGTCGGGGGGATGGATTGTGTGTATGGGGGGGATGGATTGTGTGTATGAGGGAAATGGAATGTGTATGGGGGGGATGGATTGTGTGTATGGGGGGGGATGGATTGTGTGTGTAGGGGGATGGATTGTGTGTATGGGGGGGGATGGATTGTGTGTATGGGGGGGGATGGATTGTGTGTGTAGGGGGATGGATTGTGTGTATGGGGGGGGATGGATTGTGTGTGTAGTGGGATGGATTGTGTGTATGGGGGGGGATGGATTGTGTGTATGGGGGGGGATGGATTGTGTGTGTAGTGGGATGGATTGTGTGTATGGGGGGGGATGGATTGTGTGTGTGGGGGGGATGGATTGTGTGTGGGGGGATGGATTGTGTGTGTGGGGGGGGAATGGATTGTGTGTGTGGGGGGGGGAATGGATTGTGTGTGTGGGGGGGGAATGGATTGTGTGTATGGGGGGGATGGATTGTGTGTGTGGGGGGGATGGATTGTGTGTGGGGGGGGATGGATTGTGTGTATGGGAGGGATGGATTGTGTGTGTGGGGGGGGGATGGATTGTGTGTGGGGGGGATAGATTGTGTGTGGGGGGGGATGGATTTTGTGTGGGAGGGGCTGGATTGTGTGAGTCTAGGGTGGATGGTTTGTGTCTATGTGTGTGGGGGGATGGATTGTGTGTGTATGGGGGGATAGATTGTGTGTGTGTGGCGCGGGGATGGATTTTGTGTATGGGAGGGATGGATTGTGTATATGGGGGGGTGGATTGTGTGTATGGGAGGGATGGATTGTGTGTGTGGGGGGGATGGATTGTGTGTATGGGGGGGGGATGGATTTTGTGTGTGGGGGGGATGGATTGTGTGTATGTGGGGGCGGGGATGGATTGTGTGTATGGGAGGGATGGATTGTGTGTGGGGGGGGGGGGATGGAATGTGTGTGTGTAGGGGGGATGGATTTTGTGGATGGGGGGGATGGATTGTGTGTGTTGGGGGGGGATGGATTGTGTGTGTGGGGGGGGGGATGGATTGTGTGTGTGGGGGGGTGGATTGTGTGTGTGGGGGGGATGGATTGTGTGTGTGGGGGGGATGGATTGTGTGTGGAGGGGGGGATGGAATGTGTGTGTGTTTGGGGGATGGATTTTGTGGATGGGGGGGATGGATTGTGTGTGTTGGGGGGGGATGGATTGTGTGTGTGGGGGAGGGATGGATTGTGTGTGTATGGGGGGATGGACTATGTGCGTGGGGGGGAATGGATTGTGTGTGTGGGGGGGATGGATTTTGTGTGTCGGGGGGATAGATTGTGTGTGTGGCGGGGTGGAGTTTGTGTATGGGGGGATGGATTGTGTTTGTGGGGGGGATGGACTGTGTGTATGGGGGAGATGGATTGTGTTTTGGGGGGGGATGGACTGTGTGTGTGGGGGGGATGGATTGTATGTGTGTGTGGGGGGATGGATTGTGTGTGTGTGTGTGTGTGTGTGTGTGTGTGTGTGTCGGGGGGGGAATGGATTGTGTGTTTGGGGGGGGGGGGGATGGATTGTGTGCGTGTGTTGGCGGGGATGGATTTTCTGTATGGGGGGTTGTATTGTGTTGATGGGGGGATGGAATGTGTGTGGGAGGGGATGCGTTGTGTGTATGGGGGGATGGATTGTATGTGTGTGTGTGTGGGGGGGATGGATTGTGTGTGTGTGGCGCGGGGATGGATTTTGTTTATGGTGGGGATGGATTGTGTGTGTGTGGGGGGGGATGGATTGTGTGTGTGGGGGGGATGGATTGTGTGTGTGGGGGGCGATGGATTGTGTGTGTGGGGGGGTGGATTGTGTGTGTGGGCGGGTATGGATTTTGTATATGGGGGGGATGGATTGTGTGTGGGGTGGGATGGACTTTGTGTATGAGGGGATGGATTGTGTGTGGGGGGGATGGATTGTGTGTGTGTGGGGCGGGGATGGATTTTGTGTGTGGTGGGATGGATTTTGTGAATGGGGGGGCTGGATTGTGTGTGTGGGGGGGATGGATTGTGTGTATGGGGGGGATGGTTTGTGTGTGGGGGGGGGGTTGGATCGTGTGTGTTGGGGGATGGATTGTGTGTATGGGGGGATGGATTGTGTTTATGGGAGGGATGGATTGTGTGTGTGTTGGGGTGATGGATTTTCTGTATGGGGGGTTGTATTGTGTTGATGGGGGGGATGGAATGTGTGTGGGAGGGGATACGTTGTGTGTATGGGGGGATGGATTGTATCTGTGTGTGTGGGGGGGGTGGATTGTGTGTATGGGCGAATGGATTGTGTGTGTGGGGGGGATGGATTGTGTGTGTGGGGGGGGGATGGAATGTGTGTGGGGGGGGGATGGATTTTGTGTATGGGGGGATGGATTGTGTTTGTGGGGGGGGGATGTACTGTGTGTATGGGGGGGATGGATTGTGTTTGTGGGGGGGATGGACTGTGTGTATGGGGGAGATGGATTGTGTTTTGGGGGGGGATGGACTGTGTGTGTGGGGGGGATGGATTGTATGTGTGTGTGGGGTGATGGATTGTGTGTGTGTGTGTGTGTGTGTGTGTGTGTCGGGGGGGAATGGATTGTGTGTGTGGGGGGTAGGGGATGGATTGTGTGCGTGTGTTGGCGGGGATGGATTGTGTGTGCGTGTGTGTGAGGGGGGAATGGATTGTGTGTGTATGGGGGTGATGGATTGTATGTGTGTGTGGGGGGATGGATTGTGTGTGTGTGTGTGTGTGTGTGTGTGTGTGTGTGTGTCGGGGGGGGAATGGATTGTGTATGTGTGTGGGGGGGGATGGATTGTGTGCGTTGGGGGGGTGGAGGGATTGTGTGTGTGTGTATATGTGTGTGGGGAAGGGATGGATTGTGTGGGGGTGTGTGTGTGTGTGTGCATGTGTGCGGGGGTGGGGCGTGCCCAGTGTCTGTCTGTCTGTCTGTGATGGTGGCCAAAGGGGTTGGGAGATTTCACCACCGGAATGGCCAGCACCCTTTGACCCCACTCTCTCTCTCCTTTTCCTTTTTATTATTATTTTCTGCCCTCCCCCAAACAGTCCCACAAGTTTTCTTCTCTCCTTGAAACCGGTCCCCTGACGGCGTCCGGGGTTTGGGGTTGGGGGGGTGTGGTTTCCACGCTATTTCTGCACCCCTTCGGCGAGTACCACATCGGTGCCTCCTGTCCCATCTGCAGCCGCTCGCTGCTCGAAGTGGGCAGCCCGGGGTGCCAGCCGGTCACTGACACCTCACAGTCTCTCTCTCTCTCCTTCTCTCTCTCTCTCTCACTCTCCCCTCGTAGACGTACGGAGATGCACAGCACGGAAACAGACCCTTCGGTCCAACTCGTCCATGCCAGCCAGATATCCCAACCTGCCAGCACCCGGCCCATATCCCTCCAAACCCTTCCTATTCATATACCCATCCAAATGCCTCTTAAATGTTGCAATTGTACCAGCCACATCCTCTGGTAGCTCATTCCATACACGTACCACCCTCTGCATGAAAAAGTTGCCCCTTAGGTCTCTTTTATATCTTTCCCCTCTCACCCTAAACCTATGCCCTTTAGTTCTGGACTCCCCCACCTCAGGGAAAAAACTTTGTCTATTTATCCTAAACATGCCCTTCATGATTTTATTCACCTCTATAAGGTCACCCCTCAGCCTTCGACGTTCCAGGGAAAACAGCCCTAGTCTAGTCAACCTCTCCCAATAGCTCAAATCCTCCAACCCTGGCAACATCCTTGTAAATCGTTTCTGAACCCTTTCTCTCGTTCTTTCTCCCCCTCTCTGCTGCCCATGACGCAGCCCCTTCTGAGGAATGGCAGGTGCTTCTTTATTGCCCACTGCTTGAAATGCACCAGTCACAAAGTTGGCAGCCTGGGGTGCCGGCCGGTCACTGACCCCTCACTCACTCTCTCTCTCTGCTGCCCATGTCACTGCCCCTCCTGAGGAATGGCAGGTGCCCCTTTATTGCCCAAGCACCCCCTGACATTGCTTCGAATAATTACCTGCATGTATCGCGGGGTGGAGCGGGGGTTGGGGGGGGGAGAGCTGTTGGAGAGAAGGTTTGACTGAGGGCGTGGGTATGTACCCGCGCAGCACATTGGCACGCACCGTGGCTAGGCTTCACCGGCGTCGCGGGGTTCCTGCGGTTGTGTGATTGAGTTTGATTGCTGTCACAAATGCGGGATGTCATCCACCAGCTTATACATTCTCAATGTGGCAAATGTGTGCATGCAACGTCTGCAGCTATATGTGTGCAAGATTGGCACCTCACCGATCTCAGCTGCAGTGTACGATCCCACACAGCTGAATGGATGCAAATATGCAGCTGCCGGGTGTAGGCAATCTCAAAGCGACTCCCTTGGCTGCGCATGAGGGTCTTTTGCTGCACATGAGCTGCATCACAGCTGTGTATATGCAGTTTCAGACCTACATACATATCATCTCACTTCTGCATGAGTGCATTTTATAGCTGTATTTGTGTGAGTGTGCAATCTCTCAGTCATCTTTCTGGCTCAATGGCTTGGTGTATTGCAATCCTTTTGCTGCATGTTGCCATGCTGAGGTCTGGCAAGCTGCACACATGCACTCTGCTGAGTGTCTGTGCCCAAATTTTTCTTGTCCAAACGTGGTTGCACAGGAAAGCTGAAATCCTCAGCACTCCCCCCCACACCCTGGTAGAACAAGAATAAAGGCGAAAGTGAGGACTGCAGATGCTGAAGATCAGAGTCGAGATTGTGGCGCTGGAAAAGCACGTCAGGTCAGGCAGCATCCGAGGAGCAGGAGAATCGACGCTTCGGGCAAAAGCCCTTCATCAGGAACAAGAACAAAGTCTACTTTTGATCTGTGCCTTCTACAGACTTGACGTGCACTCAGTAACAGATGTCAGGTTGAACTATATACTTTTCAATCACTCTCCCCTTTGAAAGTGACAAGTCTTCCTGTGGCTATTACTCACAAAGAGCACAGGTCTGCTAGTTATCTCTGAAGACAAGACAGGTGGAGGCCAGTGATCAAGCCTTGATTCCTCCAGGAATCGGATTTAACAATAATAGCTGCAACCTGAGCAGATAAGGAATGTTCCCATCAGTCAAGTACATATTGTGAAAGCAGGTAAGCAGTCTAGATCTCTCTGGAGTGAAATCCATGCCAGGTTCCTAGACACAGGAGCCCTGGTCAAGCCCAGAATTTGATCAGCAAAGGATGACCCCATTTGGAATGGGCACTGCAATGAGTTAAAAAGGTAAAAACAATGACTGCAGATGCTGGAAACCAGATTCTGGATTAGTGGTGCTGGAAGAGCACAGCAGTTCAGGCAGCATCCAAGTAGCTTCGAAATCGACGTTTCGGGCAAAAGCCCTTCATCAGAATTTGCCAGAAAAGTCGATTTCGAAGCTACTTGGATGCTGCCTGAACTGCTGTGCTCTTCCAGCACCACTAATCCAGAAACTGCAATGAGTTAGCACATCTCAATCCAGGTCATTGTGATATATAACATAAGGGATTTAGTCTGACTGTATAACATGCTAATGAGGCACAGTATATGCCATCACAGGGATGTCACCTGAGCTTACTCCCTCTTCTATTCTTGTGGCAAGATGAAACCTTCGTAAAATGTTTCTTAGATAAAGTCACTGTTTCCTTACCTCAGTAAACTCTGCTGACATGCAACAAGAAAAGAATCTTACAAGAACAACAAAGGAAAGAATTTGCATTTCTACAGCACCATTTGCAACCCGAGGATGTCCCCAAGTACTTCACAGTCACTAAAGTAGAAATGCAGTCATTGTTGGAATGTAAGGCGATTTAGGATGAAGCACACTAAACCGGTTAAGGTTGAACTTCAGTTAGTTGTTACATTAGTAGACAAATGGATAAGATCAGAACATTTGTAGTTAAGTAGTAGAATGGATAACTAGTTCTGAGGAAGGGTTGCTCAACCCGAAACATCAACTTTGATTTCTTTCCACAAATGCTGCAAGACCTGCTGAACTTTTCCAGCAATTTCTGTTTGCAAGCCAGATAAAGGTCTTCATGTTAAGTCTCTGGCTGAAGGTAAGTCCCTGTCAATTACACATCCAACCAGGATAAAGTGATGTGATTTTTATTTTACTTCAACTAGATTAACTCAGGACTGGAACCTTTCCTGTTAGTGTTAATCTGATCCAAACACAAGCCAGGTAGCCAACTAAGCTAAACTGCACTGCAGATTATGGCTAAGTGGCATTTACTTAAAGGAAATAAACTTGCAAGGAGATCTCAGCCATCTGTAAGAATAATAGGGTAGTTATGGTAGGGGATATTAACTTTCCAAACATTGCCATAGTGTTAAAAGTTTAGATGGAGAGGAATTTTTTAAGTGTGTACAAGACAATTTTCTGATTCAGTATGTGGATGTGCTTACTAGAGAAGGTGGATTAGTGGTGCTGGAAGAGCAAAGCAGTTCAGGCAGCAGATTCCTGATGAAGGGCTTTTGCCCGAAACGTCGATTTCGCTGCTCGTTGGATGTTGCCTGAACTGCTGTGCTCTTCCAGCACCACTAATCCAGTATTTGGTTTTCAGCATCTGCAGTCATTGTTTTTACCTTACTAGAGAAGGTGCAAAACTTGACCTCCTCTTGGGAAATAAGGCAGGGCAGGTGACTGAGGTGTCAGTGGGGGAGCACTTTGGGGCCAGTGACCATAATTCAATTCGTTTTAATATCGTGATGGAAAAGGATAGACCAGATCTAAAAGTTGAAGTTCTAAATTGGAGAAAGGCCAATTTTGACGGTTTTTAGGCAAGAACTTTCGAAAGCAGATTGGAGGCAGATGTTCACAGGTAAAGGGACGGCTGGAAAATGTGAAACCTTCAGAAATGAGATAACAAGAATCCAGAGAAAGTATATTCCTGTCAGGGTGAAAGGGAAGGCTGGTAGGTATAGGGAATGCTGGATGACTAAAGAAATTGAGGGTTTCATTAAGAAAAAGAAGGAAGCATATGTCAGGTATAGACAGGATAGATCGAGTGTATCCTTAGAAGAGTATAAAGGCAGTAGGAGTATACTTAAGAGGGAAATCAGGAGGGCAAAATGGGGACATGACATAGCTTTGGCAAATAGAGTTAAGGAGAATCCAAAGGGTTTTTACAAATATATTAAGGACAAACGGGTAACTAGGGAGAGAATAGGGCCCCTCAAAGATCAGCAAGGTAGCCTTTGTGTGGAGCCACAGAAAATGGGGGAGATACTAAATGAATATTTTGCATCAGTATTTACTGTGAAAAAGGATATGGAAGATATAGACTGTAGGGAAACAGATGGTGTCATCTGACAAAATGTCCAGATTACAGAGGAGGAAGTGCTGGATGTGTTGAAATGGATAAAGGTGGATAAATCCCCAGGACCTGATCAGGTGTACCCGCGAACTCTGTGGGAAGCTAGAGAAGTGATTGCTGGGTCTCTTGCTGAGATATTTGTATCATCGATAGTCACAGGTGAGGTGCCGGAAGACTGGAGGTTGGCAAACGTGGTGCCAATGTTTAAGAAGGGCGGTAAAGACAAGCCAGGGAACTATAGACCGGTGAGTCTGACCTCGGTGGTTGGCAAGTTGTTGGAGAGAATCCTGAGGGACAGGATGTACATGTATGTGGAAAGGCAAGGACTGATTCGGGACAGTCAACATGGCTTTGTGCATGGGAAATCATGTCTCACAAACTTGATTGAGTTTTTTGAAGAAGTAACAAAGAAGATTGATGAGGGCAGAGCAGTAGATGTGATCTATATGTTATCTTCAGTAAGGCGTTCAACAAGGTTCCCCATGGGAGACTGATTAGCAAAGTTAGATCTCATGGAATACAGGGAGGACTAGCCATTTGGATACAGAACTGGCTCAAAGGTAGAAGACAGAGGGTGGTGGTGGAGGGTTGTTTTTCAGACTGGAGGCCTGTGACCAGTGGAGTGTCACAAGGATCGATGCTGAGTCCTCTACTTTTTGTCATTTACATAAATGATTTGGATGCGAGCATAAGAGGTATAGTTAGTAAGTTTGCAGATGACACCAAAATTGCAGGTGTAGTGGACAGCGAAGAGGGTTACCTCAGATTACAACAGGATCTGGACCAGATGGGCCAATGGGCTGAGAAGTGGCAGATGGAGTGTAATTCAGATAAATGCGAGGTGCTGCATTTTGGGAAAGCAAATCTTAGCAGGACTTATACATTTAATGGTAAGGTCCTAGGGAGTGTTGCTGAACAAAGAGACCTTGGAGTGCAGGATCATAGCTCCTTGAAAGTGGAGTCGCAGGTAGATAGGATAGTGAGAAGGCGTTTGATATGCTTTCCTTTATCGGTCAGAGTATTGAGTACAGGATAAAAATGGGGTAAAAACAATGACTGCAGATGCTGAAAATCAAATACTAGATTAGTGGTGCTGGAAGAGCACAGCAGTTCAGGCAGCATCCAACGAGCAGCGAAATCAACGTTTCGGGCAAAAGCCCTTCATCAGGAATAAAGGCAGTGAGCCTGAAGCATGGAGAGATAAGCTAGAGGAGGGTGGGGGTGGGGAGAGAGTAGCACAGAGTACAATGGGTGAGTGGGGGAGGGGATGAAGGTGATAGGTATTGAGTACAGGAGTTGGGAGGTCATGTTGCGGCTGTACAGGACATTGGTTAGGCCTCTGTTGGAATATTGCGTGCAATTCTGGTCTCCTTCCTATCGGAAAGATGTTGTGAAACTTGAAAGGGTTCAGAAAAGATTTACAAGGATGTTGCCAGGGTTGGAGGATCTGAGCTACAGGGAGAGGCTCAACAGCTGGGGCTGTTTTCCCTGGAGCATTGGAGGCTGAGGGATGACCTTATAGAGGTTTACAAAATTATGAGGGGCATGGATAGGATAGATAGACAAAGTCTTTTCCCTGGGGTCGGGGAGTCCAGAACTAGAGGGCGTAGGTTTAGGGTGAGAGGGGAAAGATATAAAGGAGACCTTCAGGGCAACGTTTTCACGCAGAGGGTGGTACGTGTATGGAATGAGCTGCCAGAGGATGTGGTGGAGGCTGGTACAACTGCAACATTTAAGAGGCATTTGGATTGTTATATGAATTAGAAGGGTTTGAAGGGATATAGGCCAGGTGTTGGCAGGTGGGACTCGATTGGGTTGGGATATCTGGTCGGCATGGACAGGTTGGACCGAAGGGTCTGTTTCCGTGCTGTACATCTCTATGACTCTATGACTGTGGGTAGGTAGAAGTGGCCTGCAAAGACCAATGTTGGTTATTAGCAAGTGACATTAGTAATTCCAAGTTTGAAAGTTAAAATATACAATTTCTTAATTTGTAAATGACACCAACTTGGGAGAGAGACTGCAAAAGATTACAGGGAGATATTAGCAAACTTGAAGAATGGACATATACTGGTTTTAATGTAAGTATGTATGAGCAATTACCTTTTAGTAAGAAAAATAAGGAGGTCGCCTATTACTCAAAAATATCAAGTTAAATGGAGTAGAAGAACAAAGGGATCTTGAATTGAATTGATTGTCACATGTACTGAGGCACAGTGAAAAGCTTTGTCTTGCGAGCAATACAGGCAGATCACATTTTTCCTCAGTGGTTAGCACTGCTGCCTCACATCGCCAGGGACCCAGGTATGATTCCGGCCTTGGGTGACTGTCTGTGTGGAGTTTGCACATTCTCCCCGTGTTTGCGTGGGTTTCCTCCGGGTGCTCCGGCTTCCTCCGACAACCTAAAGATATATATGAATAACAAGGGTTTGGAGGGATGTGGGCCAGGCCCTGGCACGTGGGACTAGACTGGGTTGGGATATCTGGTCGGTATGGACGAGTTGGACTGAAGTGTCTGTTTCCGTGCTGTACATCTCTATGACTATGACTCTATGTGCAGGTCTGGTGGATTGGCCATGCTAAATTACCCATAGTGTTAGGTGCATTAGTCAGAGGGAAATGGGTCTGAGTGGGTTACTCATCGGAGGGTCGATGTGGACTTGTGAGGCCAAATGGCCTGTTTCCACACTGTAGGTAATCTAATTTAATCTAAGTAGGAAATTTAGAAAATAATGCCTTTATCCAGAATGTGACAAGGCTATAGAACTCACAGGAAATAGCTGAAATGTATAATAGAGAAGGATTGTGAATGTAGACATGTTAGAATAGGCTGCTTGGACCAAATGGCCTGTTTCTGGGGTGTATATTCTATGTAGTTCTACGAATTGCATTACAGAAAGCTTTCATGGATCAATCACCTGACCACAGAATGAAGGCAAGTTCAGAAAACCAATATGGAAGAAGTTAAATCGTCTGAACTGAAATTACCTTTTATCTAATGACTTTGAAGTGAGTCAGCTGTAATACGCCAAAAAATGTACACCTCTTATTTTAATTTATACTTGCATTGAACATGAAAGAGTTGCCTGCAACTATCCAGTATAGAAAGACAATACAGCCAGATGCAGGAGTGCAGAAATGAGCCTTATTTCTGTAGCTGATTGGCAGAATAGAGAAAAAAAAATTCATTGGGTATCATCAAGAACTGGATGAACCTCTCTCTCTCCGTGGCTGTTTCCTTCTTATCATCCCATAAACTGGCACCAGTGATAAAGCAAACCCAATAAACATCTGCTTATCAAAACCTCAAGGATTCTACAAATTTCATTTTTGTAAAAATAGACAAAGTCTTTTCCCTGGGGTCAGGGATTCCCGAACTAGAGGGCATAGGTTTAGGGTGAGAGGGGAAATCCATGCTGTACATCTCTATGATTCTATATGAGACATCAACTAAACAGCTATGATCTCTGGATCGACCGTAATAACTCAAGGACCCAAGAACTTTTTAAACTGCACGTTCTTTACCTTCCTATTGTACCAATCATTCTTCCCCTTTTAAATGTGCTTGTATATTTACTGTCACTTCTCTTTTGGGATTACTAAGTAATAAAATTCCACTTTCCTTCACTGAAGAAAACATTGTGACTGGTTCTGTTTTAATTGCATTGTGCTATAGTTATACGTTCAGAACAATTAAAAATCTTTGTTGCGACTGATCAAGGGGGTCAAAATGACTGAAATGAAATCACCCTTCTTCACCTGGTTGGGACGCCTGTGATGTATCAGTCATGTGAGGACATGTTATAAGAAGAGTTTTCACAGGCTATTGGGCATGTCAGTGGCCAGGTGGTGATGACTGTTTTGCTAGACGTACTTTCAGGAGAAGTACAAGCTGCACAATTTACTGAGGAAACAATTAATAAGACCTTTAACTCAGCAACAATGTGGCTCGTTATTTTGTTTAGGCGCATTCCATACTCAATTCCGTCATTATATGTTCCATCCATTCAACAGCTGGAGGCAATGTGATACATTCAGTTCTTTAAAGGGGAATAACACCATCTAACTCCTGTTTTTGTGCATGCTTTTAACAAGTGCACAGTAGAGATGACCACATTATGCTAATCAACCCTGCACGTTGATGACATGCATTTTGCCACTCGTCCAAGAGAGAAACAAAAGTTTATGAGGACGCTGTTCCTTTAAGACTGCCCTTAATGTTGCAGCAGTTTTGATAATCTAGCCTGGCCACCATTATTTACCTTTAATAGATGTGGGCCCAACACAGGGGAAGGGGGAAGCAGAGTAACAATGGATAGAACATCAGAGCTGGGGGATGAGGATTTCCTATCATGGAAAATATGAAGGAGTCCTTGTTGTTAAGAGGATTCGGAAGAAACTATAGTCTGACTACTTATTACCACTAAAGAAAACCTCAAAAAGAACATGTTGCACTCCACAAACATGGAAAGCCGGAACTGGATCAAGTAGAGTAAGTTGAATGACCTATGTATCTATCCTATTTCCTTATCCGTGTTGATAACGGAAAGCACTTGAGTGCATTTGCAGTGTTGTGCCTGCATGTTTACATGTTTGTGTGTAAGTGGGTGTGTGTAAATGGAGTGAATGTGCTTAAGTGTCAGGAGTGGGACACGATCACACAAACCTCTGAGTCAGGAGTGAGATATTAAACCTTGGCTGGCCCTCAAAAGACCTGGCAAATTCACATGCAGACACTCCACAGTGCTAATAAATTTCCAAGATGATGTCTTAGGAGGCCTTGTTCAGATAAAGTTACTCTGACCAGAATGGTTCTCAAGTGAAGGTCCATGTCAGTTGACCTGAGGTAACCCCATTGCATGAATTGAGTTTCTCAAGAGTCGAATGTCATTCAGTCAGTAGCACTCCATCTACTCAGGAATTATGTATTTCTACAAAGACTTTAGCCCAAAATACAGGCTGATACTACTAGTGCGCTGTCAGATGCCTTTTGGGCAAGCCATTATATTGAGGCCATATCAGTCCTTTTGGATGGATTTAAGGAATCTATTCCATTATTTCAAAGAGGGATGTAGGAATTCTCCCTCGTATGTCCTGGATATGAATTATCTTGCTACAGTCGAACTGAAAAAACCATTGTCAGACTGCAGATTTTGGGGACTTGCAAATTATCTGCTGTTTATCAGATAATACAATCAGGACTATATTTCAAGAGAAAATACTAAATTGGTTTACATGTGTTTCATGACATCCTGAGGTCATGAAAGGTGCTATAGAAATGCAAGTCTTTGTTTTCTTTCTGGGCTATCTTTCACTCAACTCACTTGCCAGCACTGACCTTTGCGAGCATTGATCTGTGTGAACCCTGACCCCAGCAGCCCAGACAGGCTCATGCCCCCTGTGTGATTGCATAAGTTTCATCCCCTCTCAGCTGCACCGTGAAACAACATCAGCAAAACAACTTTTTCATTCTTTTATTTATTCTTTCAAACGTCAATGTCGCTGGCTAGGCCAGCCTTTATTACCTATCCCTAATTGCCCTTAAAGAAGGTGATGGTGAATTGAGTTCTTAAATTGCTGCATTCCATGTGGGCTATGTACAGCACTGTGCTGTTAGTAAGGGAGGTCCCGGATTTTGACCAAGTGACACCGAAGGAAGTGTGCTAAATTTCCAAGTCAGGGTGCTGTACGACTTGGCGGGGAACTTGCTAGTGTGGTAGTTTCCTTGCATCTTCTTGCAATGTCCTCTTAGATGGAGAGGTTGCAGATTTGGAAGTTGCCGTTAAAAGGAGGCTTGACAAATATGCTACGAGCAGACCCTGGGCAAAGTTCCACTCGGGATACCCCGAGTCTTTTAAGCTCCCAAATGAGGAAGATGACATGGCTCCCAGTCTTTATTTACCCACTCCCTCGGTTGGTTTCAGCAAGGTTGATTTTAAAAAGGACCCCTCCTTAATTGTTGCATTTCTCCCAGGCCAAATGTTTTCAGAAGAATCAATTTAACTAGGCTTTCTTGAACTAACAAGATAGTGAGTTTGTTGCTAAACGCAAAAGAATGAATAATGCAAACAAAAAGACAGAAATTTAAAGCTATACAGATTAGTCTCACTGGGTGGTTTGTGGAAAGTAAGATAGTAGAACTTTGATAGTTGAGCAGTTTATTTTCGGATTCTTGCCTTTTGCAGTTCCGTTGAAAGCCTTTGGTCATCTTTCCTATTGAGAATGGTTGTTTGGCAACACTCATTATGAGAGGGTCTTTCTTGTCCTGTTTCCTTTTGTCTGGCTTATTAGCTAGCTAGCCGCTGGCACTCAGAGTGAGAGATTCATTTCACCTGCAATGCATGAGTGACTCATGGGTAGTTCTTCAGCTGCAACCTTTTCGCAGCAGATTTGCGCTCAAAACCAGACTCTTTCACGCAAATCTCAATTCACTAGCACACACAGACTGGGTTGCCATTGATTATTAACCCTTTTTTACATTTTTCTGGAAGCATCAAACACAAAAAAAAACTCTGTCGAAGGTGGATTTCTGCTGAGAGAGGGTGATAGTCAGCCACTTCGTGTTACATCTCTCTCTGTTTGAAGTTTCACTGACACCTCTACAGGTATGAAATTCCTTCGGGCCCCTCACAGGACTTTGCCAGACAGCACTAAACCTATTTCTGCAGTCTTTTTATAGTTAACCTATTTCAGCAGCTTTTTCACAAAATACATTTTGGAGTTAAAAGCTGAAAAAAAAACCCACAGTACTTTGTAGGGGCGACACGGTGGCTCAGTGGTTAGCACTGCTGCCTCACAGTGCCAGGGACCCGGATTTGATTCCAGCCTTAGGCGACTGTCTGTGCAGAGTTTGCAGAGTTCTCCCAGTGTCTGCATGAGTTTCCTTCAGGTGCTCTGGTTCCCTTTCACAATCCACAGATGTGCAGAACAGGTGGATTGGCCTTGCTAAATTGTCCATAGCGTGCAGGCTAGGTGGATGAGCCATGGGAAAGTCAAGGTTACAGGGATAGGGTGGGTCGCTCTTTGGAGAGTCAGTATGGGCCGAATGGCCCGCTCCTATGATGGTTCTGATCTGTCATCATGACAAGTTGCTGCAGTGGATTCTGCAGATGGTACTTTCTTCTCCCTCTGTAACGAAGACAACTACTTTTTTGCTGGATGGTGTTCAGCTTCTTGCATGTTGTTGGGTCTGCACCCATCCAGGCAAGTGGAGAGACGATAGAGAGGCTTTGGGGAGCTGGGAGGTGAGTTACTCATTGTAGGATTTCTAGCCTCTGGCCAGCGGTTGTAGCCACATATAGTGCTGCTCCGGTTCAGTTTCTGCTTGATGGTAACACCCAAAGTGTTGATAGTGAGGGAATTTGGTGATGGTAATGCCATTGACTATCCAGTGATCGTGATGCTATGAAGAGGAGATGGTTTGATTCTCTCTTGTTAGATATGCTCATTGTTGGTACTCGTGTTGTGCAAATGTGATTTGCTACGATCATCCCAATCCTGGACTACGTCCAAGTCTTGCTGTGTAAAGACCCCACCACCAGGGATATATTTCCCTCCCCACCCCTTTCCGCCTTCCGCAAAGACCGTTCCCTCCGTGACTACCTGGTCAGGTCCACACCCCCCTACGACCCACCCTCCCATTCTGGCACTTTCCCCTTCCACCGCAGGAACTGTAAAACCTGTGCCCACACCTCCTCCCTCACCTCTATCCAAGGCCCTAAAGGAGCCTTCCACATCCATCAAAGTTTCACCTGCACATCCACCAATATCATTTATTGTATCCGTTGCTCCCGATGTGGTCTCCTCTACATTGGGGAGACTGGGCGCCTCCTAGCAGAGCGCTTTAGGGAACATCTCCGAGACACCCGCACCAATCAACCAAACCGCCCCGTGGCCCAACATTTCAACTCCCCCTCCCACTCTGCCGAGGACATGGAGGTCCTGGGCCTCCTTCACTGCCGCTCCCTCACCACCAGATGTCTGGAGGAAGAACGCCTCATCTTCCGCCTCGGAACACTTCAACCCCAGGGCATCAATGTGGACTTCAACAGCTTCCTCATTTCCCCTTCCCCCACCTCATCCTAGTTTCAAACTTCCAGCTCAGTTACTGTCTCCTTAACTTGTCCGACCTGCCTATCTTCTTTTCCACCTATCCACTCCACCCTCTCCTCCTTGACCTATCACCTTCATCTCCTCCCCCACTCACCCATTGTACTCTATGCTACTCTCTCCCCACCCCCACCCTCCTCTAACTTATCTCTCCATGCTTCAGGCTCACTGCCTTTATTCCTGATGAAGGGCTTTTGCCCGAAACGTTGATTTCGCTGCTCGTTGGATGCTGCCTGAACTGCTGTGCTCTTCCAGCCCCACTAATCCAGTATTTGATTTTCAGCATCTGCAGTCATTGTTTTTACCTTGTGTATAGAAATTGTCTACTTTATGACTGGCAGTGGGGGGGCTTATTAAACCTCCAGCATGTAAGAGCCTGAAAGCTCAAAGTCAGTCAATTTACAAGTGGTAAAGAATTTGGAACTGTTGCAAGTTGTTCCCTGCATTCCAGCAGTATTGCTCTCTCAGTTGTGCTTGGCAATGCTGTGCCTACTGGGATCGGTCAGCCCTCACGAGCCTCCCTCGAGCACCCCTTAATCTTTCCACGGGGTAAGAGGTCACCAAAGGGTGAATTCTCTTCCACAGGCGGTTACTGAGGAGCGATCCCCGTTCACAGGAAGTTGTTTAGTGTGTGTGTGTGAGAGAGAGAGAGAGACATGTTCTGTGGTATCAGTCTCCTGCCCCACCCATCCCCCTCCCTGACCAATGTAAAGAAACCCATTTCAACTCCCTGTCTTCTGTGTAAAGTGAGTGAGAGACAAAACAACTTATTAAAGAGGAGCAGAGGGCAACACTGACAAGGATAGATAAGCTGTATTCATCCCAGTCTTTACTCTCTGTTGGTGCTTGGTGTGTGATATCATTTAGTCTCTTTCTTCTCCCTTTAAGACCATGCATTTGAGAAAAGGGGAGAGAAAGGGATGGACATTCAGGCTGCGATTTATCAAGCCCAGGGCCCTTATTCTGCAGCTAATGAAGACAAATGAGTTGAGGACAGGAACCTTGTGGTGTTATTTTTCCTGCCCTGCTCCAGCTGCGAATGACTGAGCACAGTTTGGATTCATTCCTCACAATGTCTTTCATGATTCTTCAGCAGAAACCTACTTAATCAGGCAAATTCTGAATTTGATCTGCGGTTTGGCACCGAGCCTTCAGGTCTGAATACACCAGCTGGTATGGATATATATGCCCTATTAACACATTAAGATCCCTTGGTACATCAGACCACTTCCAGTCAGTCGTAAAAAGTGGTGTATAATGGTTTATATATATAGAATCATGAAAACTACAGAGTTGGTTACAGACTGTAACTCAATCAATGAGTTCAGGTTACTGACTAAAAGGTTACGGGCTTTGAGTTGCAATTTGGTACCTGCTGCGTGCTGTCTTGATAGTTTTACATAACTAAATATCCTTCCCTCCACTCCCATTTGACACTATTTCTGGGAAGGAGGTGAGGTTGCTCTCGGCTTCAGCACAAGAGCTGTGTCAGGGTATGATTTTTTTTAAAGGTTACTTACAGTGTGGAAACAGGCCCTTGGGCCGAACAAGCCCACACTGACCCTCCGAAGAGTAACCCACCCAGACCCATTCCCCTACACCTAACACTACAGGCAGTTTAGCATGGCCAATTCACCTGACCTGCACATTTTTGGACTGTGGGAGGAAACCGGAGCACCCGGAGGAAACCCACGCAGACACTGGGAGAATGTACAAACTCCACACAGACAGTCGCCTGAGGCGGGAATTGAACCCAGGTCTCTGGCGCTGTGAGGCAGCAGTGCTGACCACTGAGCCACCGTGCCGCCCAGTGTATGCTTTAGAATTTAGTCCAAGGTATCACCCAGACAGAAGCTCATAATGGCGATTTGGGAACAAGTTTCACCTTAACTGATGCCTGGCTCAGATGAAATTTTATTAAACTCAAATTCTTCAATCACATCCGTGTGGAATCCCATTGAAGCCAATCCCTTCCCATTAAATCCCAGTGTAGAGCATTAAATTGGAATCAATCACTTCCTATTGTAGTATATCTCATATTGCAAATTTTGGGACTATAAACTGAAATGGAAGTTGCACTCCATAACTTAAAAAAAAAGAATTTCGCAACTTGAAAGTAAAGTGCTCTGTATTATTGATCTGTGGAATACAATGTTACTTTTCGAAGCAGCAAGAGTGAGACTTCAAGACTGACCAGCGCCAAGAATGCTTTTGAGTTAAGGAAACACTGCCTGACCACAACCCCGATTGGTTAAACCGCAGAGTGTTTCAAAACTAAATGTCGCGGCAGTGGAGACATCCAGAGCCTGCTAACAGAGAACAGACATCTCTAACCATGAGACATATGAGCTGAAGTAGGCCATTCAGCCCATCAAGGCTACTCTGTCATTCGATGAGATCATGGCTGATGTGATTCCTGAAGAAGGGCTCATGCCCGAAACGTCGATTCTCCTGCTCCTTGGATGCTGCCTGACCTGCTGCGCTTTTCCTGCAACACACTTTCAGCTCTGATCTCCAGCATCTGCAGTCCTCACTTTCTCCTCCCTGATGTGATAATCCTAAACTTCACTTTCCTGCCTTTTCCCCGTAACCCTTGATCCTCTTCCTGATTAAAAATCTGTCTATCTCAGCCTTGAATATACTTAACAACCCAGCCTCTACAGTCCTCTCTGATAAAGAATTGCACTGATTGACTGACTGCTGTTGGGAAAAAAGAAAATCCTCATCTCTGGGCTTATGCCCGGAACGTCAATTCTCCTGCTTCTTGGATGCTGCCTGACCTGCTGCGCTTTTCCAGCAACACATTTTTCAGCTCTGATCTCCAGCATCTGCAGTCCTCACTTTCTCCTGTTTCAACAAGGTTGCCTTTCATTCTTCCACACTGCACTGAGTACAGACCCAACCTACTAAACCGCTCTCACAAGACAGTCCCTTCATACCTGGGATCAGAGCAGTGAACCTTCTTTGAATTACCTCCAATGCCAGTAAACCTTCCCTTCGGTAACCACCTTACCATACATCAAAGAAGTTTCAGAAATGACAGCCAGACTACTAAGACCTCTCAGAATCCTAGTAGCACACAAACCCACCAACATTCTCAAACAAAAACTAACAAACTTAAAAGACCCAGTACAACCCTTGGACAAAACCAACGTCATCTACAAAATTCCATGCAAGGACTGCCACAAACACTACCTAGGACAAACAGGAAGAAAGTTAGCCACCAGGATACACGAACACCAGCGAGCCACAAAAAGACACGACCCTCTCTCCCTCGTAGCCCTATACACATGGATGAAAAAAACCACCATTTCAACTGGGACAACACATCAATCCTGGGACAGGCTAAGCAAAGACATGCCAGAGAATTCCTAGAGGCCTGGCACTCCAACCACAACGCCATAAACAAACACATAGATCTAGATACCATCTATCAACCCCTCAGAAAACGAACAGGAAATGACATCACCACAAATCCCAGGAACCCCATACAGGAGAAAGATATAAATAGAAAGCAGGAGACAACAGCTTCGCTTCACTTGGAAGTCGCCACTGATGATGTTACCTCACCAGGTAATGAAACGGGATTTCAAACCTACAGCTCAGCGAGCAAACCTACACCCTATACATACACACTCTCAAACACAAACACACTCATACAGACCTTGTCTCATATGAACACACTCTTTCACACACATACGCTCTCTCTTTCCCTCACGCACACGCACACACATATAAAAATATGCTTTGAATTTGCAATTGCAGATTTGTATTTGCAGACACATTCTATTTTGTTCAAAAACACACAATTTGCAGACAATCAGTCAATGTGGCATTTTATAAATTCCTACTTTGGAAACAAAACCAGCCTGACTCCAGGGTGCGACACAGACAGATTCTAAGCAAGACCCCACACCTAAATTGCATTGTCTGACCTGAGATGTCACTTCTTCTATACTGATAAAACCCTAAGTCATCTCGGGGTAGTGACTTGAAAGAAGTTCTGGGATTTGATTATTAATCAATTCAAGCCTGCATTTCCATTCAAACTGATTAAATATTTAACAGCCATCTTAGATTTGTTCAATACTTTCGCATCAGTTGTATGGTTATCAGACAGTTGATGTCTCGTGCCTATCAACTGCAAAACACAGGGAGTTTTGGAGAGATGCTGTTAGACTCTCAAAGCAATGATTAAGGTCTGATGTCACGAACGTCCACAGGATTGGGGCTAAAGATTAGATTTCTTACTCCTTTTTACCAAAGGTTCCCAAAATGCCTCCACTGGGTTTAGCCCATTCAAATCGATCTATAGTCATAACAGTCCATTAAAGTGTACTGAGAAGTTTGTAAGGAGAAACATTGAATCCTCAGCATTGGACTTTGTGCCCATGTTTCTTGCAAGACCTCCTGGAGCATGCAAAGCAACACAGGAGCATTTAAAAACTTGACAGGCAAAGAGGAAAGAATGGACAGATGATGATGCTACAACAAGCCAGTTTCAACCAGGAAACAAAGTGTTAAGTGTTATGACCTTTACAAGATGAATCTCTGACAGCAGACGTTCATAGGAGGTAGCCAGGAGGGTGAGGGAAGTGAGTTCTCCGGTTGATGCTCCTGACTGCAGGAAGAAGAACTGGTTATGTTACATGAACTGGTTGAAGTGATATTATTGTAGGGAGACAGGTAAGAAAGAACTGGAAGCAAGAATAGTGGAAGATCACAGGAACCGAAAATGTAGGATAGAAGGAGGGGTAAACAGTTCATCAAATGTATTTCCTACAATTTGACTAGCCAGTGTGGAAATACAAGGACAGTTCTATAGCATATCATTTTCATTCTTTGGGAGAGGACAATGGGAGCAGCTAGTCAGGTTGCTTAAAAAATTCAAAGAAATGGGACTTTTTAAACATTCTTTCATGGGCTGTGGATGTTGCTGGCTAGGTCAACATTTATTGCCCCTCCCTAATTACCCAGAGTCAAAGAGTGTGGTGCTGGAAAGCACAGCAGGTCAGGCAGCATCCGAGGGGTAGGAGAGTCGATGTTTCAAGCATAAGCCCTTCATCAGTAACGTCCCAGGGAGCAGTTAAGAGTCAACCACATGGCTGTGGATCCAGAGTCACATGCAGACCAGACCAGGTAAGGATGGCAGATTTCTTTCCCTCAAGGAGAACTATATGTACTTTTCCAACAATCAATAGCGGTTGCATGGTCATCATTCAACAATTAATTCCAGATTTTATATTGAATTCCAATTCCACCATGTGCCATGGTGGGACTTGAAACTTGATCTTTGGGAACATTGCCTGGGTTTCTGGATTAACAATTTAATGATAACACTATGTACCTGGATACACAATGCTGACTCAACATGATATGGATGTCTGGCAATCCCTATTAAACAGCATCAATATTGGTTAAGCTGGGATAAACAAGATCAGGCAGAAAAGGAGATACAATATATACTAGAAAATCATCCGATTGAATTCACCAAAGCAACCGGAGTTGGTGGTTAAGTGTTAGTTACGAAATTGGATGAGTTGATTACTTCCTGCAAAGAATGCAAAAAAGCAAATGCAGTAACAACAATGGATTCATCCTTACTTCCTCAGTTAGAAGATAAGATTGTATTGACAGGGTTAGCTGGGCATCATGTCGATCTAAGGTTGATCTATTGCAAGGTACCGTTAACATCAAAAGCTAAGGAAATATCGACCTTTCTTGCAACAAAGGGCATATTAATGTCAAGTGATGCCGTTTGTGTTTAAAAATACCCAGCTACATTCCAAAGACGTATGAATCAAATCGTAGTTAAGCTGACAAACTGTGTAATTTAGTTTAAAGATGTCGTAATATAAAATAACTCATGGGAAAAACATGTGATGATTAAGAAGACCTGTTTAAGCAGTTAGAATTGGCAGGCTTTGTAATAAATCTTACCCCAGAAATGACTGTGTGCAAGTGAGGGTAACTTACCTAGATTACATCATAGGGCAAAGGTAAGTGTTGCCAAGAGCAATGAAACAGAGGACTCTGACTGAATTCCCCATTCCTAAAATTAAACAGGAGATATGTGGGTGTTAACAGATATGATATCTAGCTTCAACACTTTTTACAGATTTGTTACAAAGCCAGGTAAATGTATATGGGTCTAAAAGTGTGGTGCTGGAAAAACACACTGGTCAGGCAGCATCCGAGGAGCAGGAAAGTCAACATTTCGAGCATAAGCTCTTCATCAGGAACATGGAGGGGTCCAAAGGGCCTAGGAGATAAATAGGAAGGTAGCTCAGAATTCAATAGGAAGATGAAGGTGGTGGGGGGGGGGGGCGGTGATGGTGATAGGTTGGAGTGGGTAGGTGGGAAGGAAGATGAACAGGTAGGACAGTTCAAGAGGGTAGTGCCGAGTTGGAGGATTGGTTCTGGGATAAGGTGGGGGCAGGGGAGATGAGGAAACTGTTGAAATCCACATTGATGCTGTGTGGTTGAAGGGTCCCAAGAAGATGACGCATTCTTCCTCCAGTCATCAGGTGGCTAGGCTTTGGCAGTGGAGGAGGCCCAAGACTTGCATGTCTTTTGCGGAATGGGAGGGGGGGGAGTTGAAGTGTTTGGCTACAGGACGGTGGGGTTGCTTCGTGCGTGTGTTCCGGAGATGTTCTCTGAAATATTCCGCAAGTTGGTATCCTGTCTCCCCAATGTAGAGGAGACCACATCAAGAACAACAGACACAGTAGATGAGGTGTTTGGAGGTGCAGGAAAATCTCTGCCCGATGTAGAAGGATCCTTTGGGACCTTGGCTGGAGGTGATTGGGGGGATGTGGGCGCAGGTTTTATACTTCTTGTGATGGCAGGGGAAGGTGCTGGGAGTGGAGGGTGGGTCAGTAGAGGAGTGTGGATCTAACGAGGGAGTTACAGAGGAAGTGGTCTCTGCGTAATGCTGAAAGGGGTGGGGAGAGAAATATATCTCTAGTGGTGGCATCTGACTGTAGGTGGAGGAAATGGCGCAGGATGATGTGTTGTGTCCGGAAGTTGGTGGGGTGGAAGGTGAGGACCCGGGACGGTTCTGTCCTCGTTGAGGTTAGAGGGGTGGAGTTCAAGGGCGGAGGTACAGGAAGTGGAGGAGATGTGCTGAAGGGCATTGTTGACCACACGGGAGGGGAAATTGCGATCCTTGACATAGGAGGCCACCTGTGATGTACTGGAATGGAATTGGTCCTGCTGAGAGCAGATGCGATGGAGACGGAGGAGTTGGAAGCAGGGAATAGTGTTTTTACAGGAGGGGAGGTGGGAGGAGGTGTAGTCCAGGTAGCTGTGGGATTTGAAGTGGGTTTGAAGTAGATGTCTGTGTTGAGTCGGTCACCGGAAATGGAGATGAAGAGGTCCAGGAAGGGGAGGGAGGTGTCTGAGTGAACTTGAAGTCGGGGTGGAAGGTGTTCATCCCCAAGCTCCCTTTGAGACGGCAAATCTATTAAATGAACTGGTATTGATCATCCCTGACTTTACCAAACATTTTAAATTCCAACTGATGCTGGTGAGTTGAGTGTAGATGTTGTCTTCTTGCAAGATGACGAATCAGAGCAGAGAACCAGTGGATGTAGTTTTAATACAACAACAAAAGCTGTCTGCAAAGGTAGAGTTCCATCAGAAAGTCATTGAATCAACTAATATTTCAAAGGGTGGAAGGGCCGATGAAGAAATGTCTCTGTTGACAAAAGGAAGGATATTATTAAATTGGAGAGATTTTAGAAAAGATTTACAAGGGTGCTACTGGGGCTGGAGGGTTTGAGATATAAGTAGAGGTTAGATAGGCTGGATCCTTTTTGACTGGAGCATAGGAGGTTGTGGGGTGACCTTACAAAGCTTTATATAGTCATTGGAGGCACAGATAAGTTGAATAGCAAAGATCTCTTTCCTAGGGTAAAGGAGTTCCAAACTAGAAGGCAAGATTTTAAGGTGGGAGGATAAAGATTTAAAAAGGACCTGAGGTGTGACTTTTTCACACAGGGCATGGTTCATATTTACTGCCAGAGGAAGCGGTCGATACAGGTACAGTTACAACATTTATTTGAACAGGTACAGGCAAGGTTTAGAGGGATATAGGCCAAACATAGGTAAATGGGACTAGTTCAGTTTAGGAAACTCGCTTGGCATGGACAAATTGGACCACAGGGTCTGTTTTCCTGATGTATGACTCTGACTCTATCTGCAAATTTCCTAAGCCAACAAGCTGGGAAGCAGCGATATCTATTAGTTTTAAAATGGTGATGCAAAAGGATAAAAGTTAAAACTCTAAGTTGGAGCAAGGTTAATTTTGACGGTATTAGGCGAGAACTTTCAAAAGTTGATTGGGGGTGGGTGTTTTCAGGTAAAGAGGTGGCTGGAAAATGAAAGCCTTCAAAAGTGAGATAACAAGAGTCCAGAGATAGTTTGTTCCTGTTAGGGTGAAGGGCAAGACTGGTAGGTGTAGGGAATGCTGGATGACTGGAGAAATTAAGATTTTGGTCAAGATTAAGAAGGAAGCATATGTCAGGTATAGACAAGAGAGATTGAGTGAATCCTTAAAAGAGTATAAATCCAGTCAGAGTATATTTAAAAGGGAAATCAGGAAGGCAAAAAAGGGGCCATGAGATAACTTTGGCAAATAGGGTTAAGGAGAATCCAGAGGGATTTTATAAATACATTAAGGACAAAAGCGTAACAATGAAGAGAATAGGACCCTTAAAAATCAGCAAGCCTTTGTGTGGAACCACAGGAGTTGGAGGAGATACTAAATGAGTATTTTGCTTCAGTGTTTACTGTGGTGAAATGAATAGAGACATCTTGAAAAGTGTCGATATTACAGAGGAGGAGGTGCTGGATGGCTTAAAGGTGGATAGATCCCCAGAACCTCATCAGATGTACCCTAGAACCCAATGGGAAGCTAGGGAAGTGATTGGTGGGCAATTATATTTGTATAATTGATAGCCATATGTGGGGTGCCAAATGACTAGAGGTTGGCAAATGTGGTGCCACTATTTAAGAAGGGTGGTCAGGACAAGTCAGGGAACTATAGACCGATGAGTGTGACATTGATGGTGGGCAAGTTGTTGGAGGGAATCCTGAGGGACAGGATTTACATGTACTTGGAAAAGCAGGACTGATTAGGGAGAGCCCACATGGATTTGTGCGTGGGAACTCGTGTCTCACGAACCTGACTGAGTTTTTTGAAGAAGTAATGAAGAGGATTGATGAGGGAAGAGCAGTGGACGTGATCTGTATGGACTTCGGTAAAGCTTTCAACAAGATTCCTTGTGGTAGACTGGTTAGCAACTTTCGATCGCATGGAATACAGGGAGAACTAGCCATTTGGATGCAGAACTCACTCAAAGGTAGAAGATAGAGGGTGGTGGTGGAGGGTTGCTTTTCAGACGAGAGGCCTGTGACCAGCAGTGTACCACAAGGATTAGTGTTGGGTCCAATGCTTTCCGTCATTTATATAAATGATTTGGATGTGAACATAGGAGGTACAGTTAGTAAGTTTGCAGATGACACCAAAATTGGAGGTGTAGTGGACAGTGAAGAAGGTTACCTCAGACTACAATGGCACCTTGATCAGATGGGCCAATGGTCTGAGGAGTAGCAGATTGGGTTTAATTTAGATAAATGTGAGATGCTGCATTTTGGGAAAGGCAGATCAAGGCAGGACTTATACACTTAATGGTAAGGTCCTGGAGAGTACTGCTGAACAAAAAGACCTTGGAGTCCAAGTTCATTATTCCTTGAAAGTGGAGTCGGAGGTACAAAAAATAGTGAAGAAGGTGTTTGGTATGCTTGCCATTATTGGTCAGCGCATTATGGGCGGCACGGTGGCTCAGTGGTTAGCACTGCTGCCTCATGGCGCCAGGGACCCGGGTTCGATTCTTGCCTTGGGTGACCATCTGTGTGGAGTTTGCACATTCTCCCTGTGTCTGCGTGGGTTTCCTCCCACAATCCAAAGATGTACAGATTAAGTGAACTGGTCATGGTAAATTGCCCATAATGTTAAGGGCATTAGTCAGTGGTAAATACAGGGTAGGGGAATGGGTCTGGATGGGTTAGTCTTCGAAGGGTCAATGTGGACTTGTTGGGCTGAAGGGCCTGTTTTCAAAGCATTCCAAACTGCAGACAGAGCTAAGTGATCCATACCCAACTGACCCTCTGCAGTTCCAGTCACGAACAATGGAGGAAAATTTAACAGGAGGCGGTCCCACAAATATACCTTTAGCTACAAGAAGCAAAATTTAGCTACAAGAAGCCTTGCAGCTTACAGGGAGTTCTTTGTTTCATGAGACTTTCACTTTGATTAGTGCATCAACTCATCTCAGAATCTACAGGCCTGCTATGGAAAAGCGGAGCCAGTCGTATATTATATTTATACCAAACCTTTGTACGTCTGATAGCGTGTGTTAAATAAGTGGGTGAGATAGCATATTTTTGTTTAAATAAGTAGGAGAAACGTGTAATAATAAAAATCCTCCTTTATTTTAAAACTTACAAAAAGCTTGCTACAGGAAACTATTTACTTGGAGCATTGGTCAGAACATAAAGTTGCACAGCTATTATATACAAACATATATTAGGCCAATAAAAATGAACATATAAATTCCTCTGAGACTTTAGCTCTATGATCATACCCATGGCAGGAGTTCCATCTCAATGGTCCTTTTTCTGTCAGTGAAAATTCAGTGCAAATTGACGTATTGTGCAAATGTAATCTGGGCTTTGGGCACAAACTGGATTGGACTGTTACAGTTCAAGAAGCCAGGTCACCACCACCTTCTTAAGGGCACTTAGGGGTGCGTAGTAAATGATGAATGAGCCAGCAAAGCTTGCATTCCATTAAAACAGTTTGAGAAATTATGTTTAACTTGAGTTTTTGTGCAAGTTTAAATAAACATACTGAAAACGGCACTATTCATAAAGTTATCAATGCCCCTCCCCCAGAGGAGTTAATCTCCATTTCGATGGACTGCTAATTGAGCTCAATTGCAGATCCCTGAAGTGATACCGGAAACTAAACCCTTTTTCTGGGTGGAGTATCAATAATACTGTTTAAATGTTTTGAGTTTAATTTACTAAGAAGTAGTAAATATAGATATACCCCGGTATAATTTAGCAATTTGTTCCACACAGTTCAACAAAGTCATGTTCTATCTCTAAAAATGAGTTACTCAGAGATAGGATAGTTTAACGTAGTGTTTAAAATGTTGATATTTTTGTAATAGATCAATTTATTAAAGAGCTCTAGTTCACGGTTGATGTTGTGTTCATTGATATGTCCGAGTGAAGCTGTGCGCAAGAGCCACAGAAAATGGATAATTTGTTTCTCAAAACGGGTCCAGGTTTGGCTTTAAATTTGAAACTGTTACTCTGACGGCGCCAGAAGTATAAAATTGTGATTTCATAAGAGGAAGTAGGTGACATTCTCCAAATGCCAGCTTTGGCCTGGGGTGGGATCTTGCTGATAAATCAAAAAGTTCAAGCCTGACTCCAAAAGCTAGAAAGCCTGGTCCCAAATGGAGGGTGTGCTGCATTATAGGAAGTGCTTGCTTTCAAGTAAGCCATTAAAGCTAAGGCCTGGCCCCATGGATGGACATGATTCCCTAACACTGCTTTAGGGTTCCACTGTGGCTCAGTGGTTAGCACTGCTGCCTTACAGCAGTAGGGAGCTAGGTTCGATTCCAGCCTCTGGCAACTGTCCGTGTGGACATTGCACATTCTCCCTATGTCTGCATGCTCCAGGTTACACCCATAGTCCAAAGGTGTGCAGGCTGGGTGGATTGGCTGTGCTAAGTTGCCCGTAATGTCCAGGCCAAGTGGATGAGCTATGGGGAATGCAGGTGTCGTGGCTCTGGCAGGGATGCTAATCAGAGGATGAGTGTGGATTTGATGGGCTGACTGGCCTGCTTCCACGCTGTAGAGAGTCTATGATCTTGATTGAACAATAGTGGAGTTATCTGGCAAGCATATATCCCCCAATCCTAGCTATTAAAGCAAATGATCTGGTCATTGCTGTTTGTGTACAAATTGGCTGCTCTGCTTCTGACATTACAATAGTGGCAAACTTCAAAAGTATGTCGTCAGCTCTGAGGCATTTATGAATGCCTTGAGGCTGTGAAAGGTGTGATAAGAGTGCAAGTCTTTTCTCCATTTTTTTTCAAAAGGTTATTTGTGCACAGAGTGGCAACTGGTGCCAAAACCAGGGTCCAAGTGTCATTGCCACCATGTTGGTTAAACAGATTCCACACAAACTCGGATGGTGTCTGGCCGATACACTCAGCTCAGGTTCGGATGGGAGGCTGGAACGGAAAATCTACCTGGGGTTGTTTCCGAAATAAGACGAGGCTCCTTTTTCCAGTGTGAATATTTCCTTCTAGTGCTGACAAACTGTCTTGATGTAGCACAGTGTGGGCTAAAAAGCTGTGTAACCTGAGCAAGGAGCCGGACCACTTAACAACGCCAAACAGCTCCAATTATTCAGCTAATCGGGAGTGTGATGGGTGTTGATAGGTAGCAAGCTGGGATTTCGATTTGCTATTCATTCACTGCAACCTTCCCTGTATCAAGGCTTCACTTTAAGTGCAAGCTAGTTGCCTTGACTGGTGGCATCAAGTTACAGCTTCTTGTCATCCTTGCACTGAAGGCTTAACTAGGGTAACTCTGTAAATACTGTGCTGAATTGTAGTCTGCTTGCAGCAGTTTCTATCAATCACCCTCTCTTTCATGGTTCTGTGTAACCATAGGGAGACTTGTTTAACATCTTAAAGGGACAGTCTCACATACTTGGAGAGGGGCAGCCCGCCCTGCCCCCTGGTGGGGAAAGGCCACTGTCTGAGGCTTTCTGCTGAAATTAAGTGGGGGTCTGATTAGTTATCCATCCCTCCCAGGGTCTCAAATATGTGCAACTATAATCTTGTACATGTAAGTTTGTTTGCTGGATAGAATCATATTTGTTTGTTTCTTCGTACGCTACTGTGCAGGACTAAGCTGCTTCAGAGACAATGTATGTATATAAAGATATTTTATGAATAAAGTACATTTTTGAAATAAAAATATACAACTCAACCTGCTCACGGAGGCCCAGTTGCTATGGCACTTGGGACTGCTAGCAGCTTGTTTGGATTAGATTACATTCCCCGACAGTGTGGAAACAGGCCCTTCGGCCCAACAAGTCCACACTGACCCTCCGAAGAGGAACCCACCCAGACCCATTTCCCTTTGACGAATGCACCTAACACTATGGGCAACTTAGCATGGCCAATTCACCCTGACCTGTGAGAGGAAACCAGAGCACTCGGAGGAAACCCACACAGATACGGGGAGAATTTGCAAACTCCACACAGTCAGTCGCCTGAGGCTGGAATCGAACCTGGGTCCCTGACACTGTATGGCAGCAGTGCTAACCACTGAGCCTCCATGCTGCCCATTTGTTATGAGCTGTTTCTTCTGTGCTTTGAAATATAATGTGAATTTCCTTTGCCTACTGCAGTTTAAAGGTGTTCCTCCTCTTAAAGACACCCCAGGCATTATTTTGAAAGTGGAGTCCTCGCAGTGCCCTGAGCAAGATTTATTCTCCCAGCTGTCATCAGTAAACAGCACATCATATGGTCATCAATCTCCCGTGGTGTTTGTGGGATCCTGCTGTGCGCAAATTGCCTTGCTGCTTGCCTGCATGGCAACACTGACATCACCCCCGTGTTTTCCACTGGCTTTAATGTGTCCTTGGAGTGCCCTGAGGTCATGAAAGGTCTAATATGACAGCATTCAAAGTTTTGGGCAAGAGGTGCAAGAGGGTTATGAGGAAGAACACTTGTGTGCACAGTAAGTGGTGATTGCCCTAGAAATTGTTGCCTGTGTGAGAGTGATTGAAGGGCAGATGAATAACGATATTAACAGGAAACTGAATGAACACTTGTGGGGTATACATGGCGACATGGGGATAACAGAACTGACCAGATTGCTGTACGAAGAGGTGATGTTGACTTCACAGCCTGTGTGATTTTTTCCTTCAGTGCCATTAATGACTTCAAGCCTTGTTTCTCCAGCCTGTCTTCCTTGTGTTGGTAAGGGTATAGATCCAAGGTTGGCACAACTGAATGGCAGAACAGCCATCTTTGCAAGATGGCGGCAGACTCGGCTTGTCCACTCTGTCAGCTCTTCATCTTCCTTTTCATGTTTCTTCTTTTCTAGTTTATTTTTTCGTTTTAATTAGTTTTAGTCTTTTTAAATTTTTTTTTCCCTACTAACTCATCGTCTGGAGTGAGGCGCCAGCAGCGGCAGCATCGGCCTGGTTGAATTTGGCAGTCGGCTAGATGTCCACCGTGAGGTGGCGGCGGCTGGGGGGGCCTGACCCGGAACTCTCGGCGGGTTCCCGAGGCCTGGCACAGGGACCGGAGGCGAGGCCGAGGATCGATGGGCGGACTGAAGGCGAGGCGAGGCTGAGGCCCGGTGCAGACTGCGCCTGAATTGGGGCTTTGGCGGTCTGAGGTCCCAGGAGCGAGCCTAACACAGGCGATGGAAGTTCCCCTGACATCTGCGGCAATGATGAGAGCAGGGGAAATTAATTCAGCATGGGGGAAGTGTGCCAAAGCGCAGGAGATCGCGCCCTTGTACGAAGTGAGGTCCTTAGCATTGCCAAGCACTTAAGAAAGTATGCAACAGTTTAACTTTTAGCCTTATTTCATTGACTTAATACCAAGAAGAACTGTAACGTTTAACTTGTAACTTTGTTCCTTTACTTTTTTTTATGCTATACTAAAAGTGACCGTAATGTTTAACTTTAACTTTGTACCTTATTTATTTCTATCCTGTCCTTAAGTTTGTATGTCGAGGTACTTTGTATCTGAGATGGTGCCACGTGCGGTGCCTTTGAAAACTTTGTACTGTACTCCTGTACGTGTAATGTTGAGGAGCCGGTGATGGACTGGGGTGGACAAAGTTAAAAATCAAGTGGTGCTGGAAAAACACAGCAGGTCAGGCAGCATCCGAGGAGCAGGAAAATCGGAGCATTCTTTTCCAGCACCACTCTATCGTTGACTCTAATCTCCAGCATCTGCAGTACCCACTTCCGCAAAGTCAAAAAAAATCACACAACCGAAGGTTCAGCGCGCCGAAAGCTATTGCTTCCAAATAAACCTGTTGGACTATAAACTGGTTTTGTGTGATTTTTAATCCCGTACTTGAGTACTTTTGACAATAAAGTCTAAATCAAAATCTGAGGACTAAGGGGCTGAATGGCCATCCTCTTGTTGCTATGTGATATGCTCACTTTGTCTATGTAGGGCGGACTTGCTCCTCATTAAATTGGACTGAGGTAGTCTCTAGGTATCTTGTTAAGCCAGCTCTAGTTAAGATAGCTCAGCCATCTCACTCACGGCTGCCTTACCTTCAGCAGCTAATATTGTGGCCTCTCCTTCGCTGTAAGATACCCTGCAATGTGTACAAACAACTTCAAGGGTGTGCAAACATGAGGAGATTTACGAGCTTTCCCAGGGTAAGTGCTTCTATCTTAATCACAGCAGCGCTGGACGAAGCCTGTCTACACAGTGATAGCATGTCAATTTGCAGGGACAACACCGTACTGGTACACAATCCTTTATCCGAAATACTTGGGGCCGGTCGTTTCTCGGAATTTGGAATTTTTCAGATTTCGGAATAAATGACATTTTCACAGTGAAATTCAAAAAAAATACCCAACAGCAGACCCACGTGTGACTAGTAAGAGCACTGAGACATAATTGACACGCCACCATGTCATATCTGAGTGATGTGGGTCGAGCGGGTGTGGAGTTGGGTCACCTGTTCGCACGCCAAAATGACGCTCCACACTCCACGAAAACATTTCAGATTTCAGATCTTTTCAGATTTTGGAGAAAGGATTGTGTACCTGTACCTGCAATCTATTCAAATGGATTAGGGCTGATTATTAGGGAATAACAGATCCCTGGGAGTGATTCACAGACTACAATCTAATCGAGGGGTTTGTGGCTCTTATATATAGAATAACAGACACCTGGGAGTGATTCACAGACTGCAATCTAATTGAGTGGTTCATTGGGAGGATTTATAGATAGAATAGCAGATACCTGCAAGTGAGTTGCAGACTGGAATCTACTTGAGGGGGTTCATAGAGTTTTTATACAGAGTAACAGATCCCTGGGAATGAGTTACAGACTGGAATCTAATTAAGGGGTCCATGGCTGTATATATAAAAATAAACAATACCTGGGAGTGAGTTACAGACTGGAATCTAATCAAGGGGCTTGGAATATTGCATGCAATTCTGGTCTCCTTCTTATCAGAAAGGTGTTGTGAAACTTGAAAGGGTTCAGAAAGATTTACAAGGATGTTGCCAGGGTTGGAGGATTTGAGCTATGGGGAGAGGCTGAACAGGCTGGGGCTGTTTTCCCTGGAGCGTCAGAGACTGAGAGGTGACCTTATAGAGGTTTATAAAATTATGAGGGGCATGGATAGGATAAATAGACAAAGTCTTTTCCCTGGGGTCAGGGAGTCCAGAACTAGAGGGCATAGGTTTAGGGTGAGAGGGGAAAGATATAAAAGAGACCTAAGGGGCAACTTTTTCACACAGGGGGTGGTATGTGTATGGAATGAGCTGCCAGAGGAAGTGGTGGAGGCTGGTACAATTACAGCATTTAAGAGGCATTTGGATGGGTATATGAATAGGAAGGGTTTGGAGGGATATGGGCCGGGTGCTGGCAGGTGGGACTAGATTGGGTTGGGATACCTGGTCGACATGGACGGGTTGGACCGAAGGGTCTGTTCCCATGCTGTACATCTCTATGACTCATTTGGAGGATTTATATGTAGAACAATAGATCTCTGGGAATGAGTTACAGGATGGAATATAATTGAGGGAATCAGTTACAGTCTAGAATATAACTGAAGGGTTTGGGGGCTTTATATATAGGATAACAAATAGCTGGGAGTGAGTTACAAGCCAAGCTTCTTCCTTGCCGGTTTTGGTCTTCTGAGTGGATCTCTCAAATTTTGAATTTAATGTTGCTCTTGCTCTTTGTACACCTTCTCTGCAGCCGTAACATTGCATTCCTCGCTCTGTTCTATTGCCCTTATGCATTGTATAGTATGATCTGCCTGTACTGCATGCAAAACAAAACTTTTCACTGTACCTAGTGATATGTGATAATAATAAATCAAACAAGAATCTTAAGTGAGGAGTTTGCACTTACAATGAAGATAAAGAACGTAAAATAAATCTTATCTCCCTCAGCTCTTTCATTGAGACATTATGGGCTTGTGGAGGTGGTATGTTATCTGACTACTCTGTCAGTTTAATGGTAGTACAAGATACAGCACAGTTAGTAACATTTCAGCCAGGATTTACTGCAGTATGATTACTCTGACAGAGATTATTTATCAATTCCAGCCCAGAGTTCCTGCAAAGGGGTTCCTTTCATTCCACCTCCTAGGAAATACATTGATGTTCCTGACCTCTGACCTGCTTTCTGAAGCACTTTGTGAACTGTAGTTATTGTTATAATTGGAAGAAGAGAAGTTGTCGAGGGCAAACTCTCAGGAACGGCAATGTGATAATGACCACATGACCCATTGCAGTGATGGTCATTGCGGGATAATTGTTGTCTGGGTCGCCAGGGAAAGTTGCTGTCCTCTTCTTCAAGATATAGCTGTCCAATCTTCTCCGTCTACCTGAGAATATAGGCTGGCAGGCAGGGACTTGGTTTAAAGGCTTCAGTTGGAAGATAGTCCCTCTGACACTCAGCACTCCCTCTGTACTGAGGAAGGGTCGCTCGACCTGAAACGTTAACTCTGATTTCTCTCCACAGATGCTGTCAGACCTGCTGAGCTTTTCCAGCAATTTCTGTTCCTGTTTCTGATTTACAGCACCGGCGGTTCTTTTGGTTTTTGCTCCCTCTGTGCTACTTTGGCAATGCCAGCTTAGATTTTCAGATCAAGTCTTTGGTGGGGGGCATTTGAGTCTATAATGCTTGGATCCAAGGAAGGGACTGACTGCTGGGCTTCTGTCATCCACTTGGGTTATTGAGGTTCTTTCCCTTTGTGAAGTATCTGTTTTGTTTATGACATGTTCAGAGGGGTTACAGTCCCAACAGTTATTGTCCACAGTGAGACCTGGACTCTATATCAACAGCAAATAACAATACTTACCTTCTACCACGGTGGCTCAGTGGTTAGCATTGCTGCCTCACAACACCAGGGGCCCAGGTTAGATTCCAGCCTTGGACAACAGTCTGTGTGGAGTTTGCACATTCTCCCTGTGCCTGTGTGGGTATCCTCTGGGTGCTCCGGTTTCCCCCCACAGTCCAAAGATGTGCAGGTCAGGTGAATTGGCCATGCTAAATTGCCCGTAGTGTTCGGCGCATTAGCCAGAGGGAAATGGGTCTGGGTGGGTTGCTCTTTGGAGGGTCGGTGTGGACTTGTTGGGCCGAAGGGCCTGATTCCACACCGTAGGGAATCTAATCCAATTTAAAATACCTCTGCTGATTCAGTTGGAGACGGGAGTGTCGAACAAACGCATGTGTCCTTATTGAAACTAGCTCTTCAAGAATTCAGGCAGAGCTTGTGCAAAAATCATCTTCCACGGACTAGACATTGTGTCTGGGTGATTGAAAAGGACCTCCCCTACAGATCTCGATTTTCAATTGGCCAATCTTTAGGGAGGAGAAAGAATGTAGGGATATGGGTGGGTTGCGCTTCGGCGGGGCGGTGTGGACTTGTTGGGCCGAAGGGCCTGTTTCCACACTGTAAGTAATCTAATCTAATCTAATCTAATCTAATACCCTACAGAGGCACTCTGAGGCTCTCAGCAGCATTGACCTCAGCAACTGGGCGGAGCTTGCTGCCATCACTCAAAATGCAACAGCTTGTCCATCAAGCTGCATCACGCCTTGAATCCATTTGTCCTAATGATGAAGCAGAGTAGCAGCAGAGAATGGAAGTATAGGAAGCATATCCTGCACTTTGGATCCCATTGCCCTGTAGGACATCCATTCCCGTGTACTCAAAGATGTGCAAGTCAAGAATTAATCTTGAAAATCCATGGCAGGGATTCACAATCCCGCTTAGACTTCATCCTTGGACCAAGAGACAATTGACAGATTTCTTTTCACCAGGTTTTCTTTATCACTCAGATACTTTGTTTACCTTTTCCTCGCCTTGCCCACACATTGTCTATTGAGGTTTCAGTGCCAAGTGTTGCACATTGAGACATGTTTAACAGCAAGCAGGAACATAAGAAATCCAGCAGCTTGTTTTGTGGAATTACACATTGTTAGTTCCCTTGACTGTGCAATTACTCCCATTGCTACCTTTCGTGTTGCCGAATACTGAGGTGGACCTCCAAAGGGGTGGAGCAAGCTATTGACGAATGTTAGTAAAATTGTTGTCAGATTGTCGTAAAATATCGACTGATTCACTAATGATCCCTAAGAACAATGACTTTCTGACCATGAATGATCTTACAGAAAAATCATAGAATCCCTGCAGTGTGGAAAGAGGCAGTTCAGCCCACACTGACTCCACACTGACTCTCCAAACAGAATCTCGCCCGCATTCACCCCTTCTGCCCTCCCTCTTTAACCCTGCAATTTCCATGTCTCATCCACCGACCCCGCACATCTTTGGATTCTGGGAAGAAACCAGAGCACCCGGAGGGTGGTGGGGGGGGGGAGGGGTGGAATAGCCTCATAATCAGGGGGGAGCGGATTTGGAACTGACTTGAGGAGGAGCTTCTTCACCCAAAGCAGTGTGAATCTGTGGAATCCCCTGCCCAGTGAATCAGTTGAGGCTTCCTCATTGAATGTCTTTCGGGCAAAGTTAGATCGATTTTTGAACAGTGAAGGGATTGAGGGTGGGTAAGTGGAGCTGAGTCTGTGAAAAGATACGCCATGATCTTATTAAATGGCAGAGTAGTGTCCTCCTGTTCTTTGATTCTGGAGGAAACACACGCAAACATGGGGCAAACTCCACACAAACAGTCACCCGAGGGCGGAATTGAACCAGGGTCCCAGGTGCTATGAGGCAGCAGTGCTGACCACTGAGCTGCCGTGATGGTCTGGGTCTGCACGTGACTCCAGTCTCACTCTAGTAGGTTTAACTCTTAATAGCCCTCTGAAGTAGTTCATCGGATCGTAGAATCATACTGTGCAAAAGAGGCCCTTGAGCCCATCCAGTCTGCACTGACAAAAAATAGTATCTACAGTCATCTCCCTTTCCCGCACTAGGCCCAGAGCCTGGAATATTTTGACACTTCAAGTGCTCATCTGAGTACTTTTTGAAGGACGTGATGTTTTTCGCCTCAGCTCTCTTCCAAGGCACTGTATTCCAGATTTCCACCACATTTTTTCCTCACATCCTCTTTAACCTCTCACTTTAAAATTATGTCCTCATCTTCTCGGCCCCTAAACTAAGATGAACAGCTGTTTTCCATCCACCCTGTCTAAGCCCCTCATAACCTTTATCAGGTCCTCCCTCCACCTTCTCTGCTCCAAAGAAAACAACAATCCAGCCTCTCTTTTTCACTGGAATGCTCCACCCCAGGCAACATCCTGGTGATTCCCCTCTGCACCCCCTCCAGTACAATCACATCCTTCTTATAGTGTGGTGACCAGAACTGCACACAGTACAGCTTGTTATATAGCGAGACATCCAATTATATCAAAATTGCTAGTAAAAGTGATGAGGAATGCTTGGGAAATGGAAAAGAAGCAGCAATATTTTACAACAGGGTTGGTGAGTGTGTACCTGAACTAAGTGTATAATTCTGGTCTCCTTGTTTGAGTAAGAATATAACTGCATTAGAAAGGGTTCAGAGAGGTTGCATCCAACATATTCCAAGGATTAACGGCTTATTTTACGAGGAGTGGTTGAACAGGTTGGATCTCTACCTGTAGGAATTTAGAAAATTGCGAATGGTCTTATTGGAACATAGCTGAAAATGTGTTGCTGGAAAAGCGCAGCAGGTCAGGCAGCATCCAAGGAACAGGAGAATCGACGTTTCGGGCAAGAGCCCTTCTTCAGGGCTGATGCCCGAAACGTCGATTCTCCTGCTCCTTGGATGCTGCCTGACCTGCTGCGCTTTTCCAGCAACACATTTTCAGCTCTGATCTCCAGCATCTGCAGTCCTCACTTTCTCCTCCTTATTGGAACATAGAAGAGGGGACCTGACCAGGAGATGTTTTCCATTGCAGGAGAGACGAGAGCCTGAGAGTCACAGTTTAAAAGTGAGAGGTCTTGTTTTCAGAGTGTTTCAGAGATTTTCTTTCTTGCAGATATCCATTTGTCTGCACAATTCTCGTTCCCAGACAACAGTGGGACAAAGTCAGTGAGTCTTTTCAAAGCTGAGTTAGATCGAGTTCAGGCAAAATGAGTGAGTGATGGATGTGACAGACAGCTAAGTATAGTTCACACCACAACTGGATCAACCATGAGCTTATCTCAAATACCTGGAGTGCTGCGAGTGGTTTTGGTCCCGCTATTTAAGGAAGCATTATTTCACTGGAGGCAGTTCAGGGGAGGTTTGCTCTGATTATCGCAGTACGGAGGGATTGAGCAAAGGTTAAACAGATTGTGACTCATTGAAGTTTGGAAGAATGAGAGGTGGTCACATTGAAATGACAAGGATTCTTAAAGGCCTTGACAGGGTGTTTCCCCTGGAGGGAGAGTCTAGGACCAGAGGACATGGTCTCAGAATGAAGGGACACCAAATGAGACTGAGATAATGAGGAATTTCTTCTCTCAGAAGGCTACACTGTCATAGGGATGTACAGCATGGAAACAATCCTTCAGTCCAACCAGGTATCCTAAATTAATCTAATCCCATTCGGCCCATATCCCTCTACACTCTTCCTATTCATATACCCATCCAGATGGCTTTTAAATGTTGTAATTGTACCAAACTCCACCACTTCCTCTGGAAGCTCATTCCACACACACACCACCCTCTGTGTGAAAATGTTGCCCCTTTTAAATCTTTTTCCTCTCACCCGAAACCTATGCCCTCTAATTCTGGACTCCTCTACGATGGAGGAAAGCCCTGGGTATTCACCCGAGGTGGATTATCCGTGGGAATAGCTATAATTTAAGGACAGGCTATGGCCTAGCAGCATTATTGCTGGACTGTTGATCCCGATAATGTTCTGGGGAACCGGGATCAAATCGTGCCACAGCAGATGGTGGAATTTGAGTTCAATAAAATCCTGGAATTCAAAGTCTAATGTTGATGATGAAATCTATTGTTGAACAGAAAAATCCATCTGTTTCACTAATGACCTGTAGACAAGGAATCTGCCATCCTTAACTGCTCTGGCCTACATGTGACTCCAGACTCACAACAGGGTTGACTCTTAACTGCCCTCTGGGGCAATTGGAGCTGGGCAATAAATTCTTCCAAGGCAGTGATGTCCTCATCTGTGAATGAATAAAGAAAAAAATATGCAGGGTTATGGGGATAAGGGTGGGACATTCCTCACTGGCTTAATGTACCGAATAGCCTGCTTCCACACTGTAGGGATTCTCTAATTCTATGAAAAAGACCCCAAACAGAGTCCAAGACCCATGTTGTATTTGTGGAAACTAGTTGCTGGTGTTGAAATATTTCAGGACTAGGATTAATACAGCTGCATTATTATGGCACATGCAGCTACCTAGCATTACGGAGATTAGATATATAAAAATGCAGAATTTATCAAAAGTTAATAAGATGGCTAATGAAAGATTTGTGTTTGTATGATGTAAATCCATTTCTCTCACATATATCTCAAGCCTCCTTACATGCAATGCTTCTACATAATGTCACCGTACTCGTACTACCCCTTAACACTCATTACAGACAATTGGTGGTGGATTAGTAAGATGTGGGAAATTGTGAGCTTATGGACTTGGGTACGAAGTATAGAGGTGTGGACTGTTTTCTAAACAGGGAAAGACTTTGGAAATCTGAAACACAAAGGGACATTTGGAGTCCAAGTTCAGGATTCTCTTAAAGTTAGTGGGCAGTTAGGAGGGCAAATGTAGTGTTGGCATTCATTTCAAAAGAGTTAAAATGCAAGAGCCAAGATATACTGCTGAGGTTGTGTAAAGCTATGGTGAGAGTCGAGAGTGTGGTGCTGGAAAAGCACAGCAGGTCAGGCAACATGCGAGGAGCAGGAAAATCAATGTTTCGGGCATGAGCCCTTCATCAGGAAGGGTCCTGATCTGTAGGGAAATAGTTGGTGACATCTTGCAAAATGTCCAGATTACAGAGGAGGAAGTGCTGGATGTCTTGAAATGGTTAAAGGTGGATAAATCCCCAGGACCTGATCAGGTGTACCCGAGAACTCTGTGGGAAGCTGAAGAAGTGATTGCTGGGCCTCTTGCTGAGATATTTCTATCATCGATAGTCACAGGTGAGGTGCTGGAAGACTGGAGGTTGGCAAACGTGGTGCCACTGTTAAGAAGGGCGGTAAAGACAAGCCAGGGAACTGTAGACCGGTGAGCCTGACCTCGGTGGTGGGCAAGTTGTTGGAGGGAATCCTAAGGGACAGGATGTACATGTATTTGGAAAGGCAAGGACTGATTCGGGACAGTCAACATGGCTTTGTGCATGGGAAATCATATCTCACAAACTTGATTGAGTTTTTTGAAGAAGTAACAAAGAAGTTTGATGAGGGCAGAGCAGTAGATGTGATCTATATGGACTTCAGTAAGGTGTTTGACAGGGTTCTCCATGGGAGACTGATCGGCAAGGTTAGATCTCATGGAATACAGGGAGAACTAGCCATTTGGATACAGAACTGGCTCAAAGGTAGAAGACAGAGGGTGGTGGTGGAGGGTTGTTTTTCAGACTGGAGGCCTGTGACCAGTGGAGTGCCACAAGGATCGGTGCTGGGCCCTCTACTTTTTGTCATTTACATAAATGATTTGGATGTGAGCATAAGAGGTACAGTTAGTAAGTTTGCAGATGACACCAAAATTAGAAGTATAGTGGACAGCGAAGAGAGTTACCTCAGATTACAACAGGATCTGGACCAGATGGGCCAATGGGCTGAGAAGTGGCAGATGGAGTTTAATTCAGATAAATGTGAGGTGCTGCATTTTGGGAAAGCAAATCTTAGCAGGACTTATGCACTTAATGGTAAGGTTGTAGGGAGTGTTGCTGAACAAAGAGACCTTGGAGTGCAGGTTCATAGCTCCTTGAAAGTGGAGTTGCAGGTAGATAGAATAATGAAGAAGGCGTTTGGTATGCTTTCCTTTATTGGTCAGAGTATTGAGTACAGGAGCTGGGAGGTCATGTTGCGGCTGTACAGGACATTGGTTAGGCCACTGTTGGAATATTGCGTGCAATTCTGGTCTCCTTCCTATCGGAAAGATGCTGTGAAACTTGAAAGAGTTCAAAAAAGATTTACAAGGATGTTGCCAGGGTTGGAGGATCTGAGCAACAGGGAGAGGCTGAACAGGCTGGGGCTGTTTTCCCTGGAGCGTCGGAGGCTGAGGGGTGACCTTCTAGAGGTTTACAAAATTATGAGGGGCATGGATAGGATAAATAGACAAAGTCTTTCCCCTGGGGTGGGGGAGTCCAGAACTAGAGGGCATAGGTTTAGGGTGAGAGGGGAAAGACATAAAAGAAACCTTCAGGGTAACTTTTTCACGCAGAGGGTGGTACGTGTATGAAATGAGCTGCCAGAGGATATGGTGGAGGCTGGTACAATTGCAACATTTAAGAGACATTTGGATGGGTATATGAATAGGAAGGGTTTGGAGGGATATGGGCTGGGTGCTGGCAGGTGGGACTAGGTTGTGTTGGGATATCTGGTCGGCATGGACGGGTTGGACCGAAGGGTCTGTTTCCATACTGTACATCTCTATGACTCTGTGACTCTATGAATCTTCATTTTCTCCTAAGGCTATGGTCAGACCACATTTGGAATATTGTGAGTAGGTTTGGACCCCATACTTAAGGAAGGGTGTGCTGGCATTGAAGAGGGTCCAACGGAGGTTTGCAAGAATGATCCCAGGCCAAAAGGCTTGTTATATGAGGAGTGGTTGGGGACTCAGAGTCTGTACTCAGTGGTGTTTAGAAGGATGAGGGAGGGCTGTAATTGAAACTTAGAGAACGCTGAGAGGCCTGGATTAGGAGGGATGTGGAGAAGGGTGTGACTACAAGTAGGAGAAACTAGGACCCGAGGGCATGGCCTCAGAGTAAAGGGACAACACTTTAGAATTGAGGTGAGGAGGAACTTTTTCAGCCAGAGGATGTTTAATCTGTCGAACCCATTGCCACAGAGCACTGCGTCGGCCGTTATTGAGTGTACGTAAGCCAGAGATAGATAGGTTCTTGATTGGTAGGGGGATCATGGGTTAAGGGGAGAGTGGGGTTGAGAAATATATCAGCCACGATTGAATGATGGAGCAGACTCGATGGGCCAAATGGCATAATTTTCCTCCATTATCTTACGGTCTTAACCTGAGGTCAGCACGGCCTCAGGAAAAGCTTGGAGTTGAGAAGGAGAGTCCATAATGGCAACTTCAACTTGTGCAGGAATTGAACCAACACTGCCGGTATCACTCTGTATCGCAAACCAGCCATCTAGCTAACTGAGCTGACCAACTCCGCACTTAAACACATGAACACGGTAGCCATTTGCGCAAAGCAAGATCCCATCGACAGTCCCCAAGTCAGATTTTAGGTGATGCTGTCTGACTAGAGGTGGACCAGGATACCAGCAGAATTAGCAAATCTTGAACATTTTTTAACACCTACTTAAAGAGTCATAGATATATACAGCACGGAAACAAACCTTTCGGCCCAACCCATCCGTGCTAACCAGGTTCCCTTAGCTGAAATAGTCCCATTTGCCTGCATTTGACCCATATCGTGCTAAACCATTCCAATTCATGTACCTGTCCAAGTGTTTTTTAAATTAGCTTAGATTACTTACAGTGTGGAAACAAGCCCTTCAGCCCAACAAGTCCACACTGACCCACCCAGACCCATTCCCCTACATTTACCTCTTCCCCTAACACTACGGGCAATATTAGCATGGCCAATTCACCTGACCTGCACGTTTTTGGACCGTGGGAGGAAACCCACGCAGACACGGGGAGAATGTGCAAACTCCACACAGTCAGTCACCTGAGGCGGGAACTGAACCCAGGTCTCTGATGCTGTGAGGCAACAGTGCCAACCACTGTGCCACCCACTTGTAATTGTACCAGCCTCCACTACTTCCTCTGGATGTACATTCCATATATGCACCACCCTCTGTGTGCAAACGTTGCCCCTTAGGTTGCTTTTAAATCTTTGTCTTCTCAACTTAAAACTATGCCCTTCCAGTTTTGGGCACCCCTACCCTGGAGAAAAGCCCGAGTCGATTTACCCTATCCATGCCCCTCATGATTTTATAAATCTCCTGTAAGATCACCCCTTAGCCTCTGAAGCTCCAAGGAAAGAAGTCCCGGCCTATCCAGCCCTCTTCTTATAGCTTACATCTTCCAGTCTCAGTAACGTCCCTTGTAAATCGTTTCTGCACCCTCTCCATTTTAGAGATAGGGGCCTGGGTTGAATGCCAAGAGGCTGAGTAATTCGTGCCCACGTGCCCAGGTGTTGAAAAGAATGAGAGGTGATTTCATTGAAACCTGCGAGCTTCTGAAAGGCAGACAGAGAGTGCTGGAGAAGCCGAGCAGGTCTGGCAGCGACCATGGAGACAGAAGCACAGAGTTAATGATTCAAGTCCAGTGGGCCTTCCTCAGAACTGAAAGCAGCTGAGAAATGGCGGTACTTTTGCTGATGGTGGGCATTTGGGGGTGAGGTGGGGGGGGAGGTGATGGGGAATGGGAGTGGGGGAAAAGTGTGAGTCAGTAGATGGAGACCGTGCCCAGAGAGAGGAAGAGAGAAAAGAAATTTTGACAAAGGGAGTGCTGACTCATGATAAACTGGGAGAAAAGTAAATGTTGAATGGGTGCTAATGGAAGGTGTGAATGGTTGAAAGCGGGTTGGCTGTGCTGGGAGCTGGCGGCTGGCTTTGATAGCGTAGACACTGAGTTACTGTTCCCCCTGACTGGGAAATCTCAATACCTCCGAATGAGACTATAAACACCCAACTTTCTGAGTACGGGGCAAGGATACGACAACTGAGTCAGACCCATCACAGCATATCCCTTTCAGTTTTGGTTGAACCTCCAATTTGAAGTTCATTTACTGTGCCAAAGAAATATATAACTTTTTTTCCCCCTCAGAAATCAACTTAAATAATGAGATTGCTGTAAATTCCAGTCAAGGGCCTTAAATTGCCGGATATGAATTGGAGAGAAAACACAGCAGTAAAACGAGCTCCTAATGAGGCCAGGAGTGTCCATTTATTTTCATTAAGTTTGCTGTCTGCCGGTTTACTAGGGAGCTGCTCCTGCCTAGCTTCACGTGATCAAAGGGTTAGCACTGTGTGGCAGGGATCATTGCAAGTAACCTCCATCCATGCTCCGTCTCCAGGTCTTTGATCAGCCGAGGGGAGCTGGGCACTTGACAACAAAGGACAAGGCAACATGCCATCAATCACCACCCACAGCAAGGAAGCTCATCGTTAATCAGCTCCTTCGTAAACACAGCTGATTGGCAGCATCCAAGGCCCTCGTGCTTCTCCATCTGGTCAATCTGTCGGGACCAAGGGGAGTGTCAAAAAGGCACCCTTCCTCAATCTGTCACTGCTCGGCCAATCGCGGATTTTTCAAAAAAGAAAAGAAGCATTTCCAGTTTCCCTTCTCCAAGTCGCAGAAGCAAGCTGCCCGTCAAACTCTCTGATTACCCTCTCCTTTCCCTGCGGCCTCCCCCCCCCCACCCACCCTGCCGGGTATCCATTCGCATTCCCCTTACGATCGGATCTGCTTCCATAGTCCACCAAATTGCCGAGGGCAATAACCCACTGCCTGCAAGAAAGGGTGTTCTTGTCTTGCCCCAGCCTTCTTTATGAAGGTGATCTTCAGTCTGTGTCCTCTGGTTTACCAAGCCCACCAGTGCAGGAAGAAATAGTTCCTTCCCATCTGCCCTGTCCAAGCCCCTCACGATTTTGAACATGTCTGCTTAAACTGTGCTCTGTTAGTGACTGTCCCAATCTATCTGTTCTCTCCAACTAACTGGCGTCCTCCTGCCTTACATCACGGTTCATTCTGGGCTGTCTTCTCACTTCCTTTCACTCCCTCTCCACCACTTCCTTGGTGAAGATCCCCGCCCGCTACTACCCCTCCAACTTCCACCTTCCCACTCTCTCTCTCTCTCTCTCCCTCTCACTTTCTCTCTTCAAGCTTTACCATTCAGTCTCAGTCACTGTCCTTCACTTGCACTTCATTGCTTGCTACTGCCCACATCTCTGAAGTAGCCTTCCTGCATTGAAGCGACATGCCAGCTCCACTCAGTTTGGCAGCAGTCAGGGAGGGAGAGAAACAGCACAGAATCCACAGCATTGAATAAGATCCCGAGTGAGCTGGGCGACTTGGTATTTACATGGCAGGCCCCTCTGAAACCTCTCAAAGCCCTTCCCATACAATGGACTATTATGTGCACCATACGTGGACAAATGCAACAGTCATTTTCCTTGCAGCAAAGTCCAAAAAAAAACCCCGTTTCTGATTCAGAGTCAAGCTAACAGCATTACACAACCCATGAGCAATCTAACAGCGATTTCAGAGCCAAGCCAGCAATTCATTTTCAATGGTTTCCACTTCCTCTTCGATCCAAGGCGGACTAAACTTACCGACATCAGTACACACTGGGGCAAGGGATGCTGGATCCAGTTGCGTTCTATTAGCGCCCTTTTCCTACCTGACCCAGACCACCAAGTTGAAAGTTCCAGTGAGCCGCTTCAAAGTGACCTTAGGCACACAAGCCAGTTATAGAGACTGACTTGCCCTGTGCAGGACCAAGGGGGTGCTTGGTGGTCGGGCGTGCCACCTTTCAGAGGGACACCAAACCAGTGGCCCACCTAGACTCTCAGATAATCATTAAAAGAAAACTCCCAGGACGGTGTTGGAAGGAGCAGTTCGGCTCACTTTTACCTCTTGAAAGAGCTGTACAGTTTAGTTCCACACCCCTGTAACCCTGCAAGTGAGGTCCCTTCAAATACATCCCGAATTCCCTTCTGGAAGTTCCGACGGGATCTGATTTGTTCCGGTTGTACAGGCTATTGGAATTCTGCTGTTCTCCCTGCTCTAGGAAAGATGTTAAACTGAAAGCGTGCAGAAAAGACTTACAAGGATGTCACTGGGATTGGAGGGTTTGAGTTACAGGGAGAAGCTGAATAGGCTTGGGGCTGTTTCCCCTGGAGCATCGGATGTTGACCTTATAGAGGTTTATAAAATCATGAGGGCGGTGAATAAGATCATGGATAGCAGGAGTAGGAAAGGTCTTTTTCACAGTGTAGGGATATTCAAAACTAGAGGGCTTAGCTTTAAGTTGGGAGTGGAATGGACCTAAAGGGCAACATTTTCACACAGAGGGTGGTACGTGTATGGAATGAGCTGCCAGAGGAAGTGTTGGAGGCTGGTACAATTGCAACATTTAAAAGACATGTACATGAATAAAAGAAGGATATGGGCCGGGTGCTGGGAAACGGGACTAGATTAATTTAGAATATCTGTTTGGCTTGGACGAGTTGGACTGAAGGATCGTTTTCAGTGCTGTATGACTCTACGATTCCACTTCCCTTGCATGTCATGAATTCCAAATCTTAACAATCCATTGGGTGAAGAAATTGCTCCTTATTACTGCTTCTTCAGTCAATTATTTTAAAAGCTCTGACTTCTTGGTTCCTGACCCAATTGCCGGTGAAATCACTTGTCCCAACTCATCACCAAAACCCTTCCTAAGTTTGAAAACATGTCTGTTTGATCTCCCGTTGACTTTCCCTGCTGGAAGGAGAATGGGGTCGCAACTTCTCTACAGAATTCAGTCTTTTCATCCGTGCCAACTTCAAAGATTTCAGAATACGTACCCCCACCATACCTCCCCCACTGTCCTGTCACACTCTCCTCAAAATCATGCTTTTTAAAAAAAATTATTCTTCATGGTGTTTCATCCAAACTTCAGCCCTTGATATTTCTCCACACTAAACTGTGACTAGGAGAAAGCGAGGACTGCAGATACCAGAGATTAGAGTTGAGAGTGTGGGCGCTGGAAAAGCACAGCAGGTCAGGCAGCATCCGAGGAGCAGGAGAATCGACGTTTCGGGCATCAGGAATGAGGCTGTGGGCCAGTCCCTGCCAATTTCATCCACTCTCTGTCCTCCCAAAATCTGCTACTACCCCGCTCATTATTTACTGTGTTGTCCGTTTTCTTCAAACTTTGAAATTATGTTTCCTTGTTCGGATTTAATCCCAGCAATCAAGGATTTGAATCTTTGCCAAAAGCAGGGAGAGCAAATTAAAGAAAAACACAACCTTTACACAAAATGCAGAAAGATGGAGAAAGCCTTGAGACATTTTCTTGTGATCCAAACATCCTGGAAAGCACACACAGGAACTGATTGATGCTCAAAACTCTAAGACAAAAGACTCTTAAGAAACATTGATAACACGCATCGGTGATGAGGTTTTTCCTAAAACAAGAGGTTTTCTTTAAACTTGTCCTTTAAAGTGAAGACGGTTATCTAAGATTACAAAGAGGAACAATTAGTTCAACAGGCTGAGGTGTGTCATGTGGACTTTAATTTGGATAAATGTGAGGTATTGCCTTTTGGAAAAAACAAACAAGGGCAGATCTTTTCCAATTAAAAGTAGGGTCCTGGATAGTGATTAGATTCTTTACAGTGTGGAAACAGGCCCTATGGCCCAACCAGTCCTCCAAAGAGTAATCCAGCCAGACCCATTTCCCTCTGACTAATACACCCGACACCATGGGCAATGTGCCATTGCCAATTCAACACATCATTGGACTGTGGGAGGAAATCCATGCAGACACAGGGAGAATGTGCAAACTCCACACAAGGCTGGAACTGAACTTGGGATGCTGGTGCTGTGAGACAGCAGTGCTAACCACTGAGCTACCATGCCACCTAGTGTTGCAGAACAGAGAGACCTAGTGGTTCAGGTACATAATGCATTGAGGTTTGCAACATATATAGCCAGGGTGGTTAGGAAGGTGTTTAGTACGTTTGCTTTCATTGCTCAGACCCCGAAATATAGGAAGTTGAGACATCATGTTAAGGGTGTGAGGCTTCTTCTGGAGAATTGTGTCCAGTTATGGTCACCCTGTGGTAGGAGGGATATTACTAAGCTGGAGAGGGTTCAGAAAAGATTTACCGGAATATTTCCGGGAATGGTGGGGGTTGGGGGGGGGTTTGAGTTATAGGAACAGGCTGGGACTTTTTTTCACTGGAGCTCAGGAGGTTGAGTGTTGACCTAGTGGAGGTTTATAAAAGCATGAGGGGTATACATAAGGTAAGTGGCGATTTATTTTTCCCTAGGGTGGGGGATTTCAAGACTAGGCACCTTATTAAGGTGAGAGGAGAACAATTTTAAAAAGTACATGAGAGGCAAATTCTTTTAGACGGAGAGTGTTTTGAGTTTGAAATGAATTCAAGAGGAAGTGGTGGATGCAGGTACAGTTACAAAGTTAAAAAGACATGAATAAGAAAGGTCTAGAGGGATATGGGCCAAGCGCAGGCAGGTGGGACTAGTTTAGTTTGAGATTATGGTTGGCATGGACTGGTTGGGCCAAAGGGTTTGTTTCCATGCTCTATGAGACTCTATGACTTTAGGTAAGCATCGAAGGCAGACCTTTCCATTACTGACCAAGCAGGGAATAAAGGTCTTAGGTAAAGCAGCACTGCAGCTCAGTGGTTAGCACTGCTGCCTCACAATACCAGGAACCTTGATTTGATTCCAGTCTTGGGTGACTGCTGTCTGTGTGGAGTTTGCACGTCCTCCCTATGTCTGTGGAGGTTTCCTCTGGGTGCTCCGGTTTCCTCCCATAGTCCAAAGATGCGCAGGTTAGGTGGATTGGCCATGCTAAATTGCCCATAGTGTCCAGGGTTTGGTAGGTTTGCCATGGGAAATGTGATGTTAAGGGGATAGGGGGGGTGGGATGATTGATTTGGAGAATCAATGCAGACTCAATGGGCCAAATGGCCTCGATCTGCACAATAGGGTTTCTATAAGATCTCATTGCTGAGATAAGACAAAAATGTAGTTTTCTCCTTTTGATTATGGATATAGTCTTAACCTTACTTTTGTTCAATATCTAGCATTTATTTATAGGTGGATGTGTTATTTTAAATATTTTAAACTTTATAATATTGCAACCATTACTATAACATAATTCTGGATTTAATCTTATAATAAAATGTTAAGGAATTATTATCAAAGTTGTGCACTCATCTTTTCCACTTTGGGACCCTAATCTCTCTAGAATTCTTAAACAGGGAACCTGTATATGAAGTGGTGACTTAGAGGGGTTTCTGTTATCTATTTACTTATGCAACATGTTTTATTCTGCGATATCCTTGCTTAACCTAAATACTCCTGAGAGGGAGGTCACTTTATTTTAGGCCCAAGATTATGGTTAGTGCAGCTGACTAGTTTCTCACATGATTTAAAATTACTCATAGACAAAGCCACAAGTTTGACTGAATAGATTTACCTTGCCAGAGGGATTGCATCCTGTATATATAAAAATATTATCTAAGCAACCTGTTTTGACACACATCTGTAGTACGTGGGACTTGAACTCAGATCTGCCTGATTCAGAGGTAGAGACATACCACTATAAAAGATATACCACCACCTGTCCAGTATCATATCTTTGCGTTAATGGTTTTTACAATTCATTTTTACATTTGCAATAGCTTCCTCAAGCTTCCCTGCTCCTCCACTCAGTTAACTTAGAAATAATTTTCCTTTAACAACTGTGCCTGCCATCCCCTATTAGCTCAACATTTATCCCTCCACTAACATTATGAAAAGACACAGCTCATCTGATCATTATCGCATTTGCTGTTTGCTTGCTGTGCACACGTTGACTGTCAGGTCTTCCTGCAGATGACAGTCACCATACATACTAAATACATTGTTGACTCTAAAGTGTATTAGGATTGCCCTAAGGTAATGAAAGGAATGCTAGATTAGATTACTTACAGTGTGGAAACAGGCCCTTCAGCCCAACAAGTCCACACCAACCCGCTCAAAGCACAACCCACCCATCCCTCTACATTTACCCCACACTACGGGCAATTTAGCACAGCCAACTCACCTGACCTGCACATCTTTGTGACTGCGGGAGGAAACCGGAGCACCCAGAGGAAACCCACGCAGACAAGGGGAGAATGTGCAAACTCCGCACAGTCTGGGTCGGGAATTGAACCTGGGTCTCTGGCGCTGTGAGGCAGCAGTGCTGACCACTGTGCCACCGTGCCACCCCATAGTACCTTTTAAATGTGTATTTTCTCCAGTGCAGGATCATCTAGCCTCATTGCTATGTTATGCTCTAAGTAGTTGGATCATTCTGTATTACCTGTCCTCATTGAAAAATTTGCAAAGATAAAACACCTTTGACCACTCGTCCATCGGACACATCGTGTTGTCAGACCCTGTGGGAAAAGCCGAGGGCAGATCCTGTCGCGTGGTTCCCTGGGCAGACTGTCAAAGTCATTTGAATCAAGAATTCCTGTCGTGTAGAAACAGGCCCTTCGGCCCAACAAGTCCACACCGACCCTCAGAAGAGTAACCCACCCAGACCCATTCCTCTACATTTTCCCCAGACTAATACACCCAACCTACACATCCCTGAACACTATGGGCAATTCACCTAACCTGCGTAATTGTGGGAGGAAACAGGAGCATCTGGTGGAAACCCACGCAGACACTGGGCGAATGTGCAAACTCCACACAGACAGTCGCTCAAGGCTGGAATTGAACCTGGGACCCTGGCGCTGTGAGACAGCAGTACTAACCACTGAGCCACCATGCCACCCATTTGGCAGAATGCCTCCTCACCGAAACTTGCCAACAAACACCAAGACATAGCCTGGCTGATGGTGAGAAGGGCACTGCCCACCAGATCCTTCATGTACACCCGGATTCTCTGCCACCACACGCTGCCTTCGAAGCGGCTGCGCTAGCAAAGAGACTGTCACTCATCTCCTTCTAGATTGTACCTTTGCAAAGATCTGCAGAGAGATGCAGTGGTCTCTGTCGAGATGCAGGACTGTGTGCTCTGTGGGCTGTTGTCCAGGACTCACACTGAAACAAACATCGACTGCGTTGGCAAGACCATCCACTGGTGAAAGATGTTCCTTGGTCTGCCTGGTCTTCCAGACTGGCACGTTCCAAGGTCCACGGCTACATGCTGAGGGACGCACTAAAGGTTGTGCTGTCAAGGTGCGGTGGGTAAAGACCACTACCTGAGGTCTCCCTGCAAAAGAATAATGCGGGTCTGTTCAGTTGCCTCAAAATGAACGTAAATAATTTCCTGCGGGAGTAGAAAATGGCTTTGTTTATGCAACTGTAGAGAAGCACTGAGAAATGTCAAAATTCCAAACGTTTTGTTTGCTTTTGTCTCTGCAAAGGTTGTACAGAGGAGAAAGTGAGGGCTGCAGATGCTGGAGATCAGAGTCAAGAGTGTGGTGCTGGAAAAGCACAGCAGGTCAGGCAGCATCCGAGGAGCAGGAGAATCGACGTTCCGGGCATAAAGCCCTACAGAACACATTTTGTGTGTCTTTGTATGTACTTTTGGATTATATTTTATAAATAAAGTATCTTTTTCAAATAAATCAGTTTTCTCCAGTGCAGTGGTGAGCTGCTAGTGTACACTGTAGTCCAAACTCAAAGAAGAGCTCACGTTGTGAAGAATCCTTTACACAGAGGCAAGACTTAATTTGTGAGGTTTCTGTTCTTTTTAGGATGGAGGTGTCAGTGGAAACACCAGCATTTGTTACCCACCTGGAACAATGTGTCAACCGCATTGCTCTGGGGCTGGAGTTGTACATACGTTGGACCAGGTGTGGATGGTTAATCTCCTTCCTTCCTTGGCAAATGAAGAAGCTCACCTCAGACTATAACAGGACCTTGACCAAATGCGTCAATGTGCCAAGGAGTGGCAGATGGAGTTTAATTTAAGTAAATGCGAGTTGTTGCATTTTGGAAAGGCAAATCAAGGCAGGACTTACACATTTAATGGTAAGGTCCTGGGGAACATTGCTGAGCAAAGAGCCTTGGAATGCTGATTCATAATTCCTTGAAAGTGGAGTTGCAGGTAGATAGGATAGTGAAGAAGGCATTTGGTATGCTTTCCTTTATTGGTCAGAACGTTGAGTATAGGAGTTTGGAATGTCATGTTACAGCTGTACAGGACATTGGATAGGCCACTTTTGGAATAGTGCACTCAAATTTGGTCTCCTTGCTATAGGAAGGATGTTGTGAAACTGGAAGGGTACGGAAAAGACTTACAAGGATTTCGCTAGGTTTGGAGGGTTTGAGTTGCACGGAGAGGCTGAACAGGCTGGGGCTGTTCTCCCTGGAGCATCAGAGGCTGAAGTGTACCTTACAGAGGTTTTTTAAATCATGAGGGGCATGGTTAGGGTAAATAGACAAGATCTTTTTCCCAGGGTGGGGGAGTCCAAAATTAGAAGGCATAGAGTCATAGAGATTTATAGCATGGAAACAGACCCTTCAGTCCAACCAGTCCATGCTGACCAGATATCCCAACCCAATCTAGTCCCACCTGCCAGCACCCAGCCCATATCCCTCCAAACCCTTCCTATTCATATACCCATCCAGATGCCTCTTAAATGTTGCAATTGTACCAGCCCCCACCACATCCTCTGGCAGCTCATTCCATACACATACCACCCTCTGCGTGAAAAAGTTGCACCTTAGGTCTCTTATATCTTTCCCCCCTCACCCTAAACCTATGCCCTCTAGTTCTGGACTCCCCGACCCCAGGGAAAAGACTTTGTCTATTTATCCTATCCATGCCCCTCATAATCTTGTAAACCTCTATAAGGTCACTCCTCAGCCTCCAACGCTCCAGGGAAAACAGACCCAGCTGTTCTGCCTCTTCCTGTAGCTCAAACCTTCCAACCCTGACAACATCCTTGTAAATCTTTTCTGAACCCTTTCAAGTTTCACACCATCTTTCCGATAGGAAGGAGATCAGAATTGCAGGCAATTTTCCAACAGTGGCCTAACCAATGTCCTGTACAGCCGCAACATGACCTCCCAACTCCTGTACTTAATAGTCTGACCAATAAAAGAAAGAATACCAAACACCTTCTTCACTATCCTATCTACCTGTGACTCCACTTTCAAGGAGCTATGAACCTGCATGTCAAGGTCTCTTTGTTCAGCAACACTCCCTAGGATCTTACCATTGAGCGTATACGTCCTGCTAAGATGTGCTTTCCCAAAATGCAGCACCTTGCAGTTATCTGAATTAAATTTCATCTGCCACTTCTCTGCCCATTGGTCCACCTGGTCAAGATCCTGTTGTAATCTGAGGTAACTCTCTTCGCTGTCCATAACACCCTAGGTTTAAAGTGAGAGGGTAGGATTTAAAGGAGACCTAAGGGACAATGTTTTCACACATTCCTCTGGAATGAGCTGCCAGAGGAAGTGGTGGAGGCTGGTACAATTGCAACATTTGAAAGACATCTGAATAGGTACATGAATAGGAAGGGTTTAGAGGGATATGGACCAAATGCTGCCAAACGGGATGAGTTTAATTTCGGATATTGTTGGGCCGAAGGACAAGTTGGGCCAAAGGATCTGTGTCTGTGCTGTACAGCTCTATGACTCTAATGAAATAAGTAAATCTAAATTCAACCAGCTGCCTTAATGGCATTTGAACCCCCAACACCATAGAATAAGACTTACTCGGCTAGGGAACATAACCATCATCATCCTAGGTATTGTTAATGTAATAATTGAATGGCAGAGGGTTGTTCTTCCAGCACTAACAGTCATGGGTTCATGTAGAGCTATGAACTAATATCTTAGGATTACAACTTGGCTTCATCATGTAAGATGGAGCCTGAACTGAGCCTCACTCACAATGAGACCAAGGGAGGGCAAGATTCGGAGATGCCGGTGTTGGACTGGGGGGTACAAAGTTAAAAATCACACAACACCAGGTTGTAGTCCAACAGGTTTAACTGGAAGCACTAGCTTTCGGAGCGCTGCTCCTTCATCAGGTGGTTGTCAGGGCAAGTTATACTTGATACTTCTCTCTTTTCAGTCTCTTTCCCAGTCTACCTTTGTGTACCATTGCCATGTTTGGATTACACTTCACATTTTACAAGTTTACACACCTTGTAGCAGGTCTGAGTGTGCTATAGAACAAGAGTTCCCAAAGGGCAGGGTCGGAAAAAAAGGCTGGAATTTCCTGAACTTTAGGGATAGAAGCAACGGTGAGGGGGAGGTACAAAAGAAAGGCAGATGAGGAGAAGATACTGAATGAAGATGTGAGAGCATACAGAGAAGAGGAAAAGCATGTAGGAGAGAAGGATTGGCAAATGGGGAAGGGGTTGCCACATTAGGAGAGAAATGGTTTATTAGGAATAGAATGGCATATCCTTTTAGAGTCATGTGTACTCCATTGTAGGAATACAGTGAAACGCTTTTAATGCGGAAGGCACAAATATTGAGAGGAGAAGGGATCTGATTGCAACCTTGGCGTCACATCTGAGGTGGATATTAACTTTTTTGACATCACAGTCATGCCCATCATGGTGGCACAGTGACTCAGTGGTTAGCATTGCTCCCTCACAGTGCCAGGGATCTGGGTTTGCCCCCAGCCTCGGGTGACTGTCTGTGCGGAGTTTGTAAATTTCTCCCCGTGTCTGCGTGGGTTTCCACCGGGTGCTCTGGTTTCCCCCCACAGTCCAAAGATGTGCAGGTTAGGTGAAGTGGCCATGCTAAATTGCCCATGGTGTTCAGGGATGTGTAGGGTAGGTGTATTAGTCAGGGGTAGACAGAGGGTAATAGGTCTGGATGGGTTACTCTTTGGAAGGTCAGTGTGGAACTTGTTGGGCCAAATGGCCTGTTTCCACTCTTTAAAGATTCTATGATTACATAGGCCTCCAAACATTTACCTCTACTCTTGTTTCAAGTCTTCTACTGCTAAAACTTTCATGCAGTATTATTCTGGACCTAACGATACCCTTGGGCTAGAATTCTATGTTTTACTCTCTGTGAACTCAAGGTCATCCAAACCTCTGTTGCCAATGTCTTAACTCTCAGTGATTCCTATTTCCCCATTGTCCCTATGCTTACTGACCTACACTGGTTCCCAGTCAAGCAACAACTAGATTTTCAACTTCTTGTCCCTTTTTTGAAAATTCCTCTCCAAAGGTCACCCATTGCTATTCCTGTAATCTCCTCCAGCCCCACAACACTCAGGAATGTCTATCCTCTCCAAATCTGAACATCTTCAATTTTCATCGCCTCAGTGGTGGCCATGCCCTACTAAGCTGTTCCCTGCACCTCTCCACCTTACTGTCCTCCTATAAGACCTTCCGTAACATCTCCCTCTTTGATCCAAACACTGTCTCTGTATGGGGTTTGGTGTAGTTCTCTGTTTGATAAGGCTAAAGTTGTCCCATTAGGTACAGCACTGCAGATCCATGGGCAAAATCTGGTTATTTTTCAGATGGATAAGGTAGTTTATTGACCAACAAGGGGGTCAAAGGTTATCAGGAGTAGGCAGAAAAGTGGAATTGAGGCCATAAGTAGATCAGCCATGATCCTATTAAATGCCCCTTTGTTTATTCCCCTAATCTAGCAGAGTGCCTGGAGTTACTAATGGAACTGACGTCACTGTGCAAAGTCTTCATGGCTCAAGGGCTCTCCTTGTGAAAATGAGCTGCATTGTTCACTCATTGTCCAGTTGCTCGGTGACAAGTGGTGCTTGTTATGACGGTGTAGAGATACTGCAGCTTGAAGAGAGTTGAAAGGCTGGCAAGGACTGCCTGGCACAGCACACAGTGTTGTGGACAAAGTAACAATGGAACACTTGGTGGAAACCAATAGCGCAGCTGTGTTGCTATGGCACAGAAATGCAAATTCAAATTCGGCCAATCAATTTAAATTATGCCCCAAGATACTAGAATCCAATCAAATCTGAATTTAGTATTTTGATCTTATTAAAACCAATGAAACAATCCAATGTTTTGGGGTATGAAACCGGACATTTTGAACAGTTACGGGGAAAACTGCCAAGCCACCAACAAGTACAGACTGCCAACAGAACAGCTCTCTGAAAGGTACCTGTCTATACGAAGTTTGTGCAGAAAAACATCAACAAGACAATGGAGGAAAATCTGCAGAGGAAGATACAAAGAGAAGATTCAATAGCGGACTGGTTTTGAAAGTTGAATTCTTTTTGTCAATCTTAATCAGGATTTTTTTTATCGGATTGGGAGGCAAAAGGTGGGTTTAAGAGGAAGGAGTTGTAAATCATTGTTGGTTTTAATATTCTCTGTTGGACTTAAAGAATAAAGTTTTAAATTTTTACTTTAAGTAGTGACCTCTGGGATAAGTATTTGCCTCTCGAATTTTAACAGATTACAAGACGAGATGAACCTTTTCGGTGTGGCCCTGGTTTAAATTAACATGGAGGTTTACCCCATGTTGTAACACATTCCACATTGCAAATGGTTGCCAGGTCAGCAGGGATGCCACCATTTGTGAGGCAGTAGTTTGTGGTCTTTGGTATAAGTTAAAAATCATACAAAACCAGGCTTATAGTCCGATAGGTTTATAAAGGAGCAGTGCTCCGAAAGCTTGTACTTTCAAATAAATTGGTGCTGTGTGATTTTTAACTTCGTCCATCCCCACCCCCCGTCCAGCACCGGCACCTCCATGTTTTGCTTACCCTTTAGCAATTAGGGACACTCTCTTCTGTGCTGGAATTCAATGATGTCTATTACCCTCTGAGACTGGGAAGGCGGATTTTATCGCAAGAATCACATGGGAACAATCTGCTACCCTATGCCCCTGTGTTGCTTGTGCAGATTATAAACAGGAAGTGCCTGCTCCCTTTTCAGGCTTGGTAAGATCACTGTGCTTCTTTCCACACCGTTGCCCAGATCTGAGGACACTACCGTATCCAGCCAGCTGGACATGCTCCCAGTCAACACAGCTGTTCCCTGCTTAGGGAAGGAGATAAAACATAGAACACGACCTGCCAACTTTACCAGCAACTTACACAGTAGGCCCCTGGCGAGTGTTGTCGAACAGAGAGACCTAGGGGTGCAGGTACACAGTTCCTTGAAAATGGCATCGAGGTGAGGAAGATGTTTGGTATGCTCACCTTCATTGGTCAGGGCATTGGGTACAGGAGTTGGGACGTCATGTTAAGGCTGTACAAGACATGGGTGAGGCCACATTTGGAACTCTGCCTACAATTCTGGTCCCCCTCCTGTAGGAAGTACTGGAGAAGGTACAAAAAAGATTTACAAGGAAGTTGCTGAGACTGGAGGGTTTGAGTTATAAGGAGAAACTGGGTAAACTGGGTCTTTCATCTGTGGCACGCCGGACGCTGAGGGTGTGACCTGGTAGAGAGTTATAAAATCATGGGGGGGCATGGATAAGGTGAATAGTCAAAGTCTTTCCCCCAGGGTAAGGGGGTTCAAAACTTGAAGGTATAGGTTTAAGGTGAGAAGGGAAATATTTAAAACGGAGCTGAGGGGAAGCATTTTCATGCAGAGGGTGGTGCGTTATGGAATGAGCTGCCAGAGGAAGTGGAGGCAAGTACAATGACAACATTTAAAAGGTATCTGGCTGGGTACATGAATAGGGAAGGTTTAGCAGGCTGTGGGCCAAACGCAGGCAAATGGCTCTCGTTCAGTTTATGAAACTCGGTCAGCATGGACGAGTTGGACCGAAGGGCCAGTTTCCATGGTATCTGACTCTACCTGTGGAAAGAGAAAAGCACATATACATTTCGAGCCCTGGCTGAATCACCTGCAGAACTCTGAACGGCGATCATACCGAATTTGAACTTCTTTCTCCACAGAGACTGCCAGACCTGTTGAATTTCTCCAGCGTTCTCTGTGCTTGTTTCAGGCTTGCACTTCCTGCAGTGTTGTGACTGAGATTAGCTTTTCATTCCAGACTAATAAATTCAATTTGATTCAGTGTGGAATGGTGAGGCTTGAACCCATCTCCTGAGGAACATTAACCTGAACCTTTGGATTGTTAGTCCAGTGACGTCACCACTATGCTGCCATTCCCCCTTCGTCCACCCCTCCCCCCCCCACCTCCGGCCAATAGATTTTCGTTGTGATGCGAGGTGCCCATGATGCATTGCAGGATGAATAGTCTCCCAGTGAAATGTTGGTAACCAGTGTGTGAACTGGAACCAAGTTAGACAGTAAAACCTCCAGGGAGGTCTTGTATGAAGAGACATTTGGAAGTCATTGGCTCAGGGCTTACACTGAGTTGAATGGTGTGCAATTGCTGAATGAACAGAGCCAACAAGAGCCATACGGGCCTTGAGTATCCAGTTCATATTTTCTTGTTCACAGTTTTGGAAATTATTTATGGAGCTGGTTTCATGCTTTGAGACAGTACAGATGTGGCGCCCAGTTTAGATCAAGAGCTAAATCCCAAGAATGCAGCCCGGGCCCACATTAGCTTTTTATCGTAATCAGTTACAAGATTAAGGGCATATAGGTTCGAGCAGTTTCCGAATTGCAACTGCTTCTAATCAAGTTCCACAGCAACAAGAACTTTGGGGAATTTGGAACAATTCAGGGTTAAAAAGTCAACGCCAAGCTGAACAACAATAGCATGCATATTTTATGGCAGTTACAAACTGCATTTGGAACCAATAAGTGTGTAGAGGGATTGCTCACTTTGCAAACAAACAGAAGCTGTTTCAGTGGTGGCACACGAGAATAATATGTGTCCAGTTTGGCTCCATTGGCCTCCACTCTGAATCTGTGCATTCAGACCCTCACTAGCATTGAAGGATATGACCTAGGCGTGCTGTGAAGAGGCAGTGCTGAGGGAGAGCAGCACAGTCAGACAGACAGTGCTAAGGAATTGCAGTACTGATGATGGGTTAGTACTGAAGGGGTGTTGCACTGATGGTGGCTTGGTACTGAAGGAGTGCTGCACTGTCAGTGGGTCAGCTCTGAAGGAGTGCTGCATGTCAGAGGGATAGTACTGAGGGAGTGCCACATTGCTGGTGGGTTAGTACTGAGGGAGTGCCGTACTGTCATTGGGTTAGTACTGAGGGAGTGCCGCACTGTCATTGGGTTAGTACTGAGGGAGTGCCGCACTGTCATTGGGTTAGTACTGAGGGAGTGCAGCACTGTCATTGGGTTAGTACTGAGGGAGTGCAGCACTGTCACTAAGTCAGTACTAAGGGAGTGCCGCACTGTCATTGGGTTAGTACTGAGGGAGTGCAGCACTGTCATTGGGTTAGTACTGAGGGAGTGCTGCACTGTCAGAGGGTCAGTACTGAGGAATTGCAGCACTGTCAGAGGATTAGTACTGAGAGAGTGCAGCACTGTCATTGGGTTAGTACTGAGGGAGTGCAGCACTGTCAGAGGGTCAGTACTGAGGGAGTGCAGCACTGTCATTGGGTTAGTACTGAGGGAGTGCAGCACTGTCAGAGAGTCAGTACTGAGGGAGTGCAGCACTGTCACAGGGTCAGTACTGAGGGAGTGCTGCACTGTCCGTGGGTTAGTACCGAGGGAGTGCCGCACTGTCAGAAGGTCAGTACTGAGGGAGTGCAGCACTGTCATTGGGTCAGTACTGAGGGAGTGCAGCACTGTCAGTGGGTCAGTACTGAGGGAGTGCCGCACTGTCATTGGGTCAGTACTGAGGGAGTGCAGCACTGTCAGAGGGTCAGTACTGAGGAATTGCAGCACTGTCAGTGGATTAGTACTGAGAGAGTGCAGCACTGTCATTGGGTCAGTACTGAGAGAGTGCAGCACTGTCAGAGGGTCAGTACTGAGGGAGTGCAGCACTGTCATTGGGTTAGTACTGAGGGAGTGCTGCACTGTCCGTGGGTTAGTACCGAGGGAGTGCCGCACTGTCAGAAGGTCAGGACTGAGGGAGTGCAGCACTGTCAGAGGGTCAGTACTGAGGGAGGGCCGCACTGTCAGAAGGTCAGTACTGAGGGAGTGCTGCACTGTCATTGGGTCAGTACTGAGGGAGTGCAGCACTGTAGGTGGATTAGTACTGAAGGAGTGCTGCACTGTCAGAGGGTCAGTACTGAGGGAGTGCAGCACTGTTGGAGGGTCAGGACTGAGGGAGTGCAGCACTGTCATTGGGTTAGTACTGAGGGGGTGCAGCACTGTAGGTGGATTAGTACTGAAGGAGTGCTGCACTGTCAGAGGGTCAGTACTGAGGGAGTGCTGCATAGTGAGAGAGTTAGTACTGAGGGATTAACTCACCATCAATGCTGCACTATCAAATGATTAGTACTGAGGGAGTGCTGTACTGATGGTGAGTTAGTACTGAGGGAGTGCTGTACTGATGGTGAGTTAGTACTGAGGGAGTGCTGTACTGATGGTGAGTTAGTACTGAGGGAGTGCTGTACTGATGGTGAGTTAGTACTGAGGGAGTGCTGCACTGATGGTGAGTTAGTACTGAGGGAGTGCTGTACTGATGGTGAGTTAGTACTGAGGGAGTGCTGTACTGATGGTGAGTTAGTACTGAGGGAGTGCTGTACTGATGGTGAGTTAGTACTGAGGGAATGCTGTACTGATGGTGAGTTAGTACTGAAGGAGTGCTGTACTGATGGTGAGTTAGTACTGAGGGAGTGCTGTACTGATGGTGAGTTAGTACTGAGGGAATGCTGTACTGATGGTGAGTTAGTACTGAGGGAGTGCTGTACTGATGGTGAGTTAGTACTGAGGGAGTGCTGTACTGATGGTGAGTTAGTACTGAAGGAGTGCTGTACTGATGGTGAGTTAGTACTGAAGGAGTGCTGTACTGATGGTGAGTTAGTACTGAAGGAGTGCTGTACTGATGGTGAGTTAGTACTGAAGGAGTGCTGTACTGATGGTGAGTTAGTACTGAGGGAATGCTGTACTGATGGTGAGTTAGTACTGAAGGAGTGCTGTACTGATGGTGAGTTAGTACTGAGGGAGTGCTGTACTGATGGTGAGTTAGTACTGAGGGAGTGCTGTACTGATGGTGAGTTAGTACTGAGGGAGTGCTGTACTGATGGTGAGTTAGTACTGAGGGAATGCTGTACTGATGGTGAGTTAGTACTGAGGGAATGCTGTACTGATGGTGAGTTAGTACTGAAGGAGTGCTGTACTGATGGTGAGTTAGTACTGAGGGAATGCTGTACTGATGGTGAGTTAGTACTGAGGGAGTGCTGTACTGATGGTGAGTTAGTACTGAGGGAATGCTGTACTGATGGTGAGTTAGTACTGAAGGAGTGCTGTACTGATGGTGAGTTAGTACTGAAGGAGTGCTGTACTGATGGTGAGTTAGTACTGAGGGAGTGCTGTACTGATGGTGAGTTAGTACTGAGGGAGTGCTGTACTGATGGTGAGTTAGTACTGAAGGAGTGCTGTACTGATGGTGAGTTAGTACTGAAGGAGTGCTGTACTGATGGTGAGTTAGTACTGAAGGAGTGCTGTACTGATGGTGAGTTAGTACTGAGGGAATGCTGTACTGATGGTGAGTTAGTACTGAAGGAGTGCTGTACTGATGGTGAGTTAGTACTGAGGGAGTGCTGTACTGATGGTGAGTTAGTACTGAGGGAGTGCTGTACTGATGGTGAGTTAGTACTGAAGGAGTGCTGTACTGATGGTGAGTTAGTACTGAGGGAATGCTGTACTGATGGTGAGTTAGTACTGAGGGAGTGCTGTACTGATGGTGAGTTAGTACTGAGGGAATGCTGTACTGATGGTGAGTTAGTACTGAAGGAGTGCTGTACTGATGGTGAGTTAGTACTGAGGGAATGCTGTACTGATGGTGAGTTAGTACTGAGGGAGTGCTGTACTGATGGTGAGTTAGTACTGAGGGAATGCTGTACTGATGGTGAGTTAGTACTGAAGGAGTGCTGTACTGATGGTGAGTTAGTACTGAGGGAATGCTGTACTGATGGTGAGTTAGTACTGAGGGAGTGCTGTACTGATGGTGAGTTAGTACTGAGGGAGTGCTGTACTGATGGTGAGTTAGTACTGAGGGAGTGCTGTACTGATGGTGAGTTAGTACTGAGGGAGTGCTGTACTGATGGTGAGTTAGTACTGAGGGAGTGCTGTACTGATGGTGAGTTAGTACTGAAGGAGTGCTGTACTGATGGTGAGTTAGTACTGAGGGAGTGCTGTACTGATGGTGAGTTAGTACTGAGGGAATGCTGTACTGATGGTGAGTTAGTACTGAAGGAGTGCTGTACTGATGGTGAGTTAGTACTGAGGGAGTGCTGTACTGATGGTGAGTTAGTACTGAAGGAATGCTGTACTGATGGTGAGTTAGTACTGAAGGAGTGCTGTACTGATGGTGAGTTAGTACTGAGGGAGTGCTGTACTGATGGTGAGTTAGTACTGAAGGAGTGCTGTACTGATGGTGAGTTAGTACTGAAGGAATGCTGTACTGATGGTGAGTTAGTACTGAAGGAGTGCTGTACTGATGGTGAGTTAGTACTGAGGGAGTGCTGTACTGATGGTGAGTTAGTACTGAAGGAGTGCTGTACTGATGGTGAGTTAGTACTGAAGGAGTGCTGTACTGATGGTGAGTTAGTACTGAGGGAGTGCTGTACTGATGGTGAGTTAGTACTGAGGGAGTGCTGTACTGATGGTGAGTTAGTACTGAGGGAGTGCTGTACTGATGGTGAGTTAGTACTGAAGGAATGCTGTACTGATGGTGAGTTAGTACTGAAGGAGTGCTGTACTGATGGTGAGTTAGTACTGAGGGAGTGCTGTACTGATGGTGAGTTAGTACTGAAGGAGTGCTGTACTGATGGTGAGTTAGTACTGAGGGAGTGCTGTACTGATGGTGAGTTAGTACTGAAGGAGTGCTGTACTGATGGTGAGTTAGTACTGAGGGAGTGCTGTACTGATGGTGAGTTAGTACTGAAGGAATGCTGTACTGATGGTGAGTTAGTACTGAGGGAATGCTGTACTGATGGTGAGTTAGTACTGAGGGAGTGCTGTACTGATGGTGAGTTAGTACTGAGGGAGTGCTGTACTGATGGTGAGTTAGTACTGAAGGAGTGCTGTACTGATGGTGAGTTAGTACTGAGGGAATGCTGTACTGATGGTGAGTTAGTACTGAGGGAGTGCTGTACTGATGGTGAGTTAGTACTGAGGGAGTGCTGTACTGATGGTGATTTAGTACTGAGGGAGTGCTGTACTGATGGTGAGTTAGTACTGAGGGAGTGCTGTACTGATGGTGAGTTAGTACTGAGGGAGTGCTGTACTGATGGTGAGTTAGTACTGAGGGAGTGCTGTACTGATGGTGAGTTAGTACTGAAGGAATGCTGTACTGATGGTGAGTTAGTACTGAGGGAATGCTGTACTGATGGTGAGTTAGTACTGAGGGAGTGCTGTACTGATGGTGAGTTAGTACTGAGGGAGTGCTGTACTGATGGTGAGTTAGTACTGAAGGAGTGCTGTACTGATGGTGAGTTAGTACTGAGGGAATGCTGTACTGATGGTGAGTTAGTACTGAGGGAGTGCTGTACTGATGGTGAGTTAGTACTGAGGGAGTGCTGTACTGATGGTGAGTTAGTACTGAGGGAGTGCTGTACTGATGGTGAGTTAGTACTGAAGGAGTGCTGTACTGATGGTGAGTTAGTACTGAGGGAGTGCTGTACTGATGGTGAGTTAGTACTGAAGGAGTGCTGTACTGATGGTGAGTTAGTACTGAAGGAGTGCTGTACTGATGGTGAGTTAGTACTGAGGGAGTGCTGTACTGATGGTGAGTTAGTACTGAAGGAGTGCTGTACTGATGGTGAGTTAGTACTGAGGGAGTGCTGTACTGATGGTGAGTTAGTACTGAGGGAATGCTGTACTGTCAGTGTGCTACTGCTGAAGGAGTATTGCATTGACAGTGGGTGAGTACCGAGGGAACATTGTATTGTCACCGTGTCAGTGATGAGGGAGTATTTTACTTTTGGAGGGTCCATACAGTGGGAGTGCTGCACTGTTGGAGGGTCAATACTGAGGCAGCACTGTACTGAGGGACCGGTGCACCATGGAATGTTTATATTGAGAGAATGCTACACCGTCAATGGGTCTGTGTTAAGGGAGCCCTGCACTCTGGGAGGGTCAGTACAGAAGGAGCATCACACTATCGGAACGTTAGTACTGAGGGAGTGTTCGACTTGGTAGTGTCTTTCCTGTGTGCCTATATCCCCAACAATATAGAGAGAGCCGTATTCTATATGTAACCTTTATCCTGTTGGGGGAGGGATGTGCCAAATTTGAGGAGATTGGGATTAGGTTTGCTTGCAGATAGTCAAGCTGGTAAAACAGAGCAGGTCCTGAAATAATATTGAACTGGGTGGGGCATTGAGGGGGAGGGGAACAACTCAACACCAACATGTCATTTGGAAATGAATTGAATGAGGTTGGAGAGCAGCTATTAATCCAAGATATATGGCTAGGCTGAGTCTGACCAGAAATGGATTACTGAAGAGTTCTGGAAAACACAGATTTTGCCACATGTTGAACTGCTCGTTCTGCAGTCTCGCTGTGTATTTTGAGGTTAAAAGGGTAACGGAGCACGAGGTCATGGAAACTACATAGTTGTCATAGCAACCTCAGACCTTGTGGACATCCGATCCGTTCTCACAGATGTTCAAAGTATTCCATGAGAAGCAGTACAGAAGCTTAATAGTTGCATAGCCAATGGGTTCTCCGCAGAGAAGCCATCGTTGTGCTTTATTGGAGCAGCGATGTGAGGTCTACAACTCTCCAGTCTGAACGATGACAGGCTTTCTTCAACATAGCTGCTGTGTTTGTGAGGCAGTGGAAGAGTGGACATTCCTCTGGAACCTTACAGTCTAACTACACCTTTACTCTGCAGTGGCGGTGGGGATGGGGGAGGGGGGGGGGGGGGGGGGGGGGCAGTGCTGTGGGGGCACAAATGACCATCTGGAAGGGACTGATGACACTCTCCTCCACGTGAAGATCAGAGTGCTGAGCGTGGCATGGACAATTCCCGCAAACGCTCCTCCGAATCTTTCCATGGTGGGGAAGCAGATGAGATATTATGTAGTTGTGTGTCAGGTGCCCCTTCCCTTTGTCTCGCCCATGTTTCATGCTCTGGTTGCTAGGGGTGAAGACCCCTGACAAGGTAAACATTTGTATGGTCCGAAAAGGTCAGACTGACCTATTCGGCCGTTCAGTTAGACGAAGGCTAATCTCTAGCTTAATCCCAGCTAACTCCTGTGGTTCTATAGGCCCATTACCCAGGGTACATCTATTCACCTGCTTTGATATCTCCAGCGACGCATCATCAGACACTGGCAAAAAAAACAGGTACCTGGCACATCCGCAACACGCAAGACTCGTCCACGATTTTGAAATTCCCAACAACTGAACTGCCAAAGGAAAATTTCAGTGAACACAAGAGGGCATGTTGGGGCTTGATTCACAGTGGTACATCCCATGTGGCTGATGGAACCTGCTGGTTGTCAATTGTAAAACCGTATGGAAACGCAAATTCCCAGCTAGAGTTCTTGTGGTTGGATGGATAAGGATGGAGTGAAGTTGTTGTTCAATACTGTGTGTGGAGCATGGCTTCCAGGGGCCTAGGCAAACAGCGCAGGTCACTTGAGTGAGGCGTGTTCACATCCCTTAGAACTGACAGAACCAGTGTCTGTGAAGTCTTAACATCAATACTACAGATATACCCCACTCTCACTGCAGATACAACCCACATTACAGATATACCCCACCCTCACTGCAGATATACCCCACATTACAGATATACCCCACCCTCACTGCAGATATCCCCGCATTACAGATGCACCCACCCTCACTGCAGATATAACCCACATTACAGATATACCCCACTATCACTGCAGATACAACCCACATTACAGATATACCGCACCCTCATTGCAGATATACCCGACATTACAGATATACCCCACCCTCACTGCAGGTATAACCAACATTACAGATGTACCCCACTCTCACTGGAGATATAACCCACATTACAGATAATATCCACTCTCACTGCAGATATACCCCACATTACAGATGTACCCACCCTCACTGCAGATATAACCCACATTACAGATATACCCCACTCTCACTGCAGATATAACCCACATTACAGATATACCCTACTCTCACTACAGATATAACCCACATTACAGATACACCCCGTTCTCACTGCAGATATACGCTACTCTCAGTGCAGATATAACCCATATTACAGATGTACCCCACTCTCAGTGCAGATGTAATCGACATTACAGATATACCCCACCCTCACTGCAGATATAACCCACATTACAGATATACCCCACTCTCACTGCAGATATAACCCACATTACAGATATACCCCACTCTCACTGCAGATATACCCCACACTACAGATATACCACACCCTCACTGCAGATATACCCCACATTACAGATATACCCCACCCTCACTGCAGATGTAACCCACATTACAGATATACCCCACCCTCACTGCAGATATAACCCACATTACAGATGTACCCCACTCTCAGCGCAGATATAATCGACATTACAAATATACCCCACCCTCACTGCAGATATACCCACATTACAGATATACCCCACCCTCACTGCAGATATAACCCACATTACAGATATACCCCACTCTCACTGCAGATACCACCCACATTACAGATATACCGCACCCTCACTGCAGATATACCCGACATTACAGATACACCCCATTCTCACTGCAGATATACGCTACTCTCAGTGCAGATATAACCCATATTACAGATGTACCCCACTCTCAGTGCAGATATAATCGACATTACAGATATACCCCACCCTCACTGCAGATATACCCCACATTACAGATATACCCCACCCTCACTGCAGATATCCCCGCATTACAGATGCACCCACCCTCACTGCAGATATAACCCACATTACAGATATACCCCACTCTCACTGCAGATACAACCCACATTACAGATATACCGCACCCTCATTGCAGATATACCCGACATTACAGATATACCCCACCCTCACTGCAGGTATAACCAACATTACAGATGTACCCCACTCTCACTGGAGATATAACCCACATTACAGATAATATCCACTCTCACTGCAGATATACCCCACATTACAGATGTACCCACCCTCACTGCAGATATAACCCACATTACAGATATACCCCACTCTCACTGCAGATATACCCCACATTACAGATATACCACACCCTCACTGCAGATATACCCCACATTACAGATATACCCCACCCTCACTGCAGATATAACCCACATTACAGATATACCCCACCCTCACTGCAGATATAACCCACATTACAGATATACCCCACCCTCACTGCAGATATACCCACATTACAGATATACCCCACCCTCACTGCAGATATAACCCACATTACAGATACACCCCACCCTCACTGCAGATATAATCCACATTACAGATATACCCCACTCTCACTGCAGATACAACCCACATTACAGATATACCGCACCCTCACTGCAGATATACCCGACATTACAGATATACCCACCCTCACTGCAGATATAACCCACATTACAGATATACCCCACTCTCACTGCAGGTATAACCAACATTACAGATGTATCCCACTCTCACTGCAGATATAACCCACATTACAGATAATATCCACTCTCACTGCAGATATACCCCACATTACAGATGTACCCCACTCTCACTGCAGATATAACCGACATTACTGATATACCCCACCCTCACTGCAGATATAACCCACATTACAGACGTACCCCACTCTCTCTGCAGGTATAACCCACATTACAGATGTACCCCACTCTCAGTGCAGATATAATCGACATTACAGATATACCCCACCTCACTGCAGATATACCCACATTACAGATATACCCCACCCTCACTGCAGATATAACCCACATTACAGATATACCCCACTCTCACTGCAGATATAACCCACATTACAGATATACCCCACTCTCACTGCAGATATACCCCTCTTTCACTGCAGATATAACCCACATTACAGATACACCCCATTCTCACTGCAGATATACCCTACTCTCAGTGCAGATATAACTGACTTTACAGACATAGTCCACGCTGACTACAGATATAACCAATATTACAGACATACCCCAAGCATATTACTGACATGCCCACCCACAGACCCGGGAAAGTATTGCCCATATATGTGCTACTTTAACGGTGTTGGCCCTCCCAGTCATAATATCAGATCAGGTCATCATGCTATCAAACCCAGTCATGCTTCTTCAGCTTCTGTCGCGTCTTTGGGCACCTGATTAGTCCACCTCCTTTAAAGACCAGAACACTGAAGCCAACTGGGAGACCCCAACTGCCGTTATCTTGAGACCACCTTTGGCCTGCCACCTTCAGGTCCCTCTAAGACCTTGCTCCAGGATAACTCTGCCACCAGTCATCACCAGTGGACCCCGAACAGGGGAATGTGTTCAATCTACTGCGAGTGAACAGAAAGGTGCTTCACAATGAAATTGCAATGGGGTTGTTCTTATTCATGCATGGGATGTGGGCTTTATCGACTAGGCTGTAGTACTATTACGGAGGGAGTCACAGGATTTTCACCCAGTGACAGTGAAGGAACAGTGATATAATTCCAAGTCAGAACGGTGAATGGCTTGGAGGGGAACTTGCAGTTGGCGGTACTCCCTCGGATCTGCTGTCCTTGTCCTTCTGCACGGTTGTGGGTTTGGAAGGTGCTGTTAAAATCAGAAAACCTAATACTTCAGTTGTGTTGAAGTTGTGCGTCATTTCCACCGGCAGACTAGCAAACCCGATGGTAGGATTGCCAGAATTGGAGTTCTGGTGAATCTGGATTAGCAAAACCTGTGTAATCTTGTCTTGTGACCACGTCGACCACTTGGAGTGGAGAAGGTGCAACTGCACAACATCGTGGCTGTTCAACATCGAGATCTCTGAAAGCCTGCTCGTACCTCACACGGACGAGAATATGAAAGGTGCTGTCAAAGGTGAGGTGGGTACAGCAGATGGAAACTGGTGGAGGGACGTGAAAAGCAACGTCATTAAGGAGTTGGTGGGTCACCATTGAGCGTGCCAGTCATTCCGAAGCACAGGGCAAAAGTTCTCGGCAAAGTTGGATAAGCAGGTGCTCGCTCCTGCAGGGTGAAGGCTGGGAATGGACGCTGATGTTAAAGAAGCTCTGCCAATGTGGCTCAAAGCAGCTCGAGCAGAGAGGGTTTCCACCTCTGGTCCAATCGTGCGGGGAAGGGGCAATCACCCTGACAAAGAGGCTGCTGCACACATAGTTCACTGGCAGTGATAGATGGACATACTGATTCAAGGCAAGGTACTGTCTCCAACCCCAGACTGGTGAGGGTGTGGCACTAATGGCAGCAATGATCGACGATGGGCAAGACCATGCTGCGGCTGATGTCCTGAAAGTGTACAGACAAGGGATGTCTTTAATGCCGATGAAATCAGACCCAGATCGCTCTTTCATGTTTAAAGATGGAATGTGTCATGGCAGGCAGTGAAGTGAAGGATCAATGTACTGCTGTAGCCTGGGCCAATGCCAACACAGATGGCACTGAAAAGCTGCCACGTCTTGGTGATGGGAAAGTCCAAGAGGTCAACACCGACCACCCAACCAGCGAGGGGCCAACAAAAACTACCCAGAACACCCTCCAGAGGGAAAGAGGACACATTGGTGGAAGAAACGGAAGATCAACATCAGGATGCCCCCCCTCACCCCCCACCGAACCCTGAGTGTTCAGAACCCCCCCCCCGCCATCACAGCTGAGGTTCAACCACATAGTTCTCCGAGACTTGTGTGCTGAGACCGAGCCACGGGCCAGACGTATCAAAGAGAAAATCTTCACAGTCTCCTCGATGTCAGAAAACCAAAGGAGAGGCCACGGAGGGGGTGGGTGAGGGGGAAGGACTGCGAAAGCGGGTCTTGGCAGAGTTAATCCGGGAGAACCGCTTCAGGGTTCTGTACAAGAGTTCAACATGTAGCTGAACCCCTGCATTGAGCCTGTTGCACAACACCGTATCCTCCAGCCAAGTCCGGGAGGATAAGCAGCTGAGATAAGCTGGCTGGAGCAGTCTGCAAGGGGCCACTGCAGATGTCTCCCAAAAGCTTCAGAAACGTCACACTTCCCAATTGCTTTGTCAGTGTAATACCGCCACGATGTCCAGGGTGATCCTTGGCACATCAGCTCTGATCAGAGGCTCATTCACATTTCCTGATTTAAGGCCTCATCCATCCCCTTGATCTGGTGAAGAAGGAGGGTGAATGGTCCCCCCCTCTCCTTATTGTCAGCAATGATCTCCCTGTGTAACTGGAGGTCAAAGTTAGAAGCAAGGAGAGGGTAAATCGTGAAACGGTGAACATCCCAACTGTCCTATATGCCCTGGATGAAGGAAGCGACAGTGCGATTCTGATGTTCACGGTTGTTCGATAGTCTCCCTTTCAGTCACAGAGTGCTTGGACCCAGCACAGAACCATTAACTAATGAGTGGGGCTGCTGGAGCAGAGTGAATCGCGCAAAAGGAAATTGTTATGTTCACACAGTGCATCTCACACTCACTGTGGTCGGCTGGCTGGGGGTGGTCATACCAGACAAAATCCAATTTTACCCTAAAACTAACCCCGTGCTGTTTGATAGGGACAGTGTAGAGGGAGCTTTACTCTGTATCTAACCCCTTGCTGTCCCTGTCCTGGGAATGTTTGATAGGGGACAGTGTAGAGGGAGCTTTACTCTGTAGCTAACCCCGTGCTGTCCCTGTCCTGGGAGTGTTTGATGGGGACAGTGTAGAGGGAGCTTTACTCTGTATCTAACCCCGTGCCGTCCCTGTCCTGGGAGTGTTTGATGGGGACAGTGAGGAGGTAGTTTTACTGAATAACACGTGTATGGTGTCTGATGTGAGAGTTTAACAGTGTAAAGATCTCCACAGTGCAGCCAACATGTTGTGTAAGGGTTAGTTTGTTTTCAGTCACTCATGTTGTGCTAATGAGTCTATATATACCCTGGCGCGATTCCTCTCTGCAGCTGTAAGTTTTCCTGTGAGAGAGGATTTTGTTGCACCTTGATGTTGTCTCTCTGCCTCTGTATTTATTGTGCAGGAGCTGGCCGATACTTTGTGTTAATTTCTTGCCTGTTTACGTTTCTGGACAATTGGAGGGATTGCCTTGCCTCCCAGCTCCTGTACAAAGTTACACTTCACGCCGCCCCCCCCACCACACCCCCCACCCCCGCCCCCCCCAGCCCCCTCGCTCTGTTCCGAGGTTTCATATTTTTGCTGCTCCTCCCCATGTCTGAAATCCTCAATGGCTTCCCCAGGCCCCATACGATTTCACATCTCTTGAAAACATTTTGCGTTTCTAGCTTAAAGCAGAAGGGCAAAAAAAAAATGGCCGTTCCCTATCTCCGTTTCAAAATAAAGATGGCTTTTCCTGCTTGATTCCCATTAGTAATGAGAAACTGTCCTGCTTCCCCAGAACCAATACATTGTCTCCGCCCGAGTAAGGCCAAGTGCAGCTCTCCTGACTCCTGCCTTGAGTTTGCTAATGTTTGAGCACGGTTCCGGGAGATGTTATTGCTGGGACCTCCTGTTCACAACTACACCACGTGGTCGAACATCCTCCTTTCGGGACTTGTGAGCAGAGGGATTGAAAGAAAAGTGCAGCCGCAGCTCTTGTTAGTTTGGGTTATGTCAATGAGTGTTCCCCCCCCACCCCTCAACCCCCAAACCCTCAGATGTTTCGCTTGCAACAGGTCATTGCAGATTAGTGTTACACTCCTGGAGATAACAAGGCCACCCTGGAGGTCGGGTCGGACCCCTTGTTGACACCGTACGTCTGAAACACCACATCCCTCACTGCTATGAGCACCGGATAAATGGGTTGCATCAAACACATCCAGAAGTGGTTTTGAAAGGGTTCTGCATCAGTAACCCTTCTGTGGCCTATTATTGTGGTGGACTGGCACTGAAGGGGTCCTTGTGCCAACTACTCAATGCGAGAGCTGACAGAGCACGGTAATCACTGGGAGGCTGGATGTACGCTCTGCCGCTCTGTAAATCTTCCCCTTCCTGCTCACTCTGTTTTGACCACACTGTTGTTAAACAGTACCAAACCACTCGGATTCTCCTCTCTGACCCTGTCTGCATTATAAACTGCTGACAAAGTCACTGCCCTGGGCGGTGGCTCAGTTTCTGAAAGCTCACAAGTTCGATTTGTAATCAGTAGGTAGTGAGCTAAGCTCAAATGGGTGACTGTGATCAATCAGAATTACCCCAGGGGACAAGTGCAGAGTCAGTCTGCGCCCATTCCAGAACCCACCTCTCCCACTTGCCTGGGCATTCGGCGATGATGGCGCGCCAGGCGTCAGCTTGTTTGGAATGATGCTCAGTCCTTGTAAAACTGCAGATGATGTGACAGTGCCTTCGAGAACAGGAGACGGGGAAATCTGCAAGAAAATTCTGAGGCAGAGGCTGTGTCCCTCTGTGTGGGACAGAATGTTGAGCTTGAAGTCTCCCCTACCCCCTGGGTGGGGTGGGGGTGGGGTGGGGGATGTTATAACACTGTTTAATACTCCTTCCCAATGTCACTGTGAATGTATAACTGTTGCATATCATTGCCTGTGGAATGTTGGTTATGCATCACTGGATCTTCACCACTGGTTATTTAGTATTTAATCTATCAGTGGAAAATATATCAATGGTTATATGCTGCTGGTTACATAGTAGGGAAGGAGATGGCCTAGCAGTATTAATGCTGGACTGTTAATCCAGAGATCCAGATAACACTCTGGGTTCGAATCCTGTCACGACAGATATTGGAACTTAAGTTCAACAAAAGGAAAATCTGAAATTAGAAGATTGTGACTGTCTGTGTGGAGTTTGCACATTCTCCCCGTGTCTGTGTGGGTTTCCTCCAGGTGCTCTGGTTTCCTCCCACAGTCCAAAGATGTGCAGGTCAGGTGAATTGGCCATGCTAAATTGCCCGTAGCGATAGGTGCACCAGTCAGGGATAAATGGGTCTGGGTGGGTTACTCTTCGAAGGGTCAGTGTGGACTTGGTGGGCCGAAGGGCCTGTTTCCACACTGTAGGGAAGCGAATCTAGTCCAAGGATGACCATAAATCCCATCGCTGATTGCCAGGAAAATCCTATATGGTTCACTAATGTCCGTTAGGGAAGGAAGCTGCCATCTTTACCTGGGGTCTGGCCTACATGTGACTCCAGACCCACAGCAACATGGTTGACTTTTATCTGCCCTCTAGGGCAATTAAGGATGGGCACGAAATGCAGGTTTGTGTTTGAATAGCTATATGGAGGAGTGATCATCTCATTGAGTAAGATCAGGGAGTGGAGACTTGTATCTATATACTCTTGGTTAGCAGGACTGACGTATGAAGAGAGACTGGATCGATTAGGACTACATTAATTGGAATTTACAAGAATGAAGAGGGATCTCATAGAAACCTATAAAATTCTAACAGGGTTAACGCAGGAGGGATATTCCCGAACCTGAGAGAATAGAGAACCGGGGCGGGGTCACAGTCCATGGAAATGGGGTAGGCCATTTCGGACTGAGATGAGGAGAGATGTCTCCACGTGGAGAGTGGGGACCCCGTGGAATTCTCTGCCGCAGAAAGTGGTTGAGGCCAAAGTGTGTAATGTTTTCAAGATAAAGATAGATACATAAACTTAGGGCTAAAAAGGATCAAAGGGGTGAACACGAGTTGAGTGATCAGCCATGATTATATTAAATGGTGGAGCAGGCTTAAAGGGCTGAATGGCCTAATCCTACTTTCGATGCATTTAATTCGTTGAAGCTGGGCATCACTGGCTGGTTAATGGTGTTTTTTTGTCACATGTTTTCCTCCATCCCTAATTACCCAGAAGGCATTGCTGTGAGTCTGGGGTTGTCACAAGAGTTTATCAGCTAGACTCCTAAAGGACATTAGTAAATCAGCGGTTACCCATTGACCAGATTTTTTATTATTTTTATGAGGGTGACTAGCTCAGTGACATTATCACAACACCACCAACACCCCACTGCATGGGACGACTGAGTGTTACTGCAGTTGAAGATTCTGGTTGAAACCTTGGGCCTATTCAGTCAAGCCCAGTTCTTGTCAACAAGCCAAGAGACTGCAATCACTCAGTAACTGGTTCCAAACAAATTTGCACTTCATGTAAGACTAACAAATGATCTGAGCACTTGATAGCTCCGCAAAGGAAACAGGAGGACTTGCACCCAAACAAAAACAGAACACTGCTGATGACTGGCCGTCGTAACTGAAATAACTCCACACAGGCCAGCATCCTGTCACCAAGTCACCCTTTTCACTTACCCGCTGAGAGTCCTTGGCATTGACCTGGCTTCCTTGGAGCCATCTCTCCGAGTCACTGGACTCTACAAACACACGTCCAGTCACTTTGTGTGGGCGTCCATATTGACCAAAAAACACTGAGCCCATGAAAGGACCTACACAACCGGGTCCAGGGTTTCCCAGGGTTTACTCTCCCATAAACGTGGCCGTAATGCTTGTACTTGTTATTACTCTAGGCACTGGACCCACCAACGTGGCTGTGTCTGCATCCAACCCTGGCCTCCAGACGTAACTCCTCACGAACATCTCCATTTTGGAAACCCCTGGATGACCCTGGTGGAGTCCAGCCAGTATCTGGCAGTGACCTTCGCTCTGGACAATCACTCTTGCTCCACAACAATAGTATGCCGTTCTCTACCGTGATCTGGCCTCACTGGGTCCAGAGAGGTCTCAGTTCTGGCCCTGTGGTTTCCCCCGTCACCACCAGCTTGTCACAGTTTCGCGAGGACCAGATCTTTCTGCGCCCAAACTCTGATATTGTCAGCTGTGACCGGCAGTGTGCCCAGAAAATTTAAAACCAACACCGACTCTTCCAGTGGTGGCACCAATGGCGGTGTATTTACCAGCGGGAGGCAGGTCAATGCACCTGCATATGCTCCTTGACCTCCTGAATGGTGTTCCAACTTGTCATTGTACGCACTGAGCCCACTGCTGAATTCGGCCTGAGCTATTGGTAGCACCACTGTGTCCTCTTTAAGTAAACCAAGCAGGGGCTTGTGGTTTCTTATTATTACAAATTAACATCTGTAAAGGTATTGGTGGAATTTCCTGACTCCTCATATGACCACCAAACCTTCCTTCTCTAGCTGGGCATATTTACCCTCTGCATCAGCCAACGTCCTGGGGCTAATACTACCCCGATGCCAGACAGGGAGGCATGGCATATCAACACTAGACCTCCCTTGGGATCGTAGTGTGCCAAGTCCTGACAGGATGATAGCTGTTGGCTTTGCTCCCCTTTAAAGCTATGACTTGGCATTTCCAAGGCTGACCCCTTTTTTAAGGGTTCACCGCAAAGGTTCTGGATGGACGATGCAATGGCGCCAGGATGGAAGCCAGGTTAGGTATGAACTCGCTGTAATAATTCACCAACCCAAGGAACTACCCAAACTCCAGAACAGATGTGGGATCCAGGGGCACCTTTGATAGCCCTCACTTTCATCTTCCAACCGGTATAAGCCGGTCTTGTCGACTGTGTAGTCCAAGTATGTCCACTCGAGGGTGACTGGGACACACGTATTTCCCTTCTAAGGCATATACCCGCCTGGGAGAATAATCTAAGAGCTATGTCCAAGTTCCCTAAGGGCTCCTTATTGGTCTTCCCTGTTATTAGCACATCATCCAGATAAATGGTGAGTGGGGTAGACCTTGTGAAAGGGTTGGCTGTGGTCTGCTTGAAAACAGCACAGGCTGACGATACCTCCAAAGGCAGTCTCGTATATTGGGTATAAACCCTTACGGTTATTAATTGTTGCTATCTTCTGGGAATCCTCATCTGACCGCATGACTCATGTCCCCAGCTTCATGAAGCACACCCCTCCCCCGACCAATCCATGCGAGGGATTGGCTGTTTCTCCAGCTGTGAGAAGTGGTTTAGTATTTCGTTAAAATCCCCACGAATCCCGGTCAAGGTTTCACAGTCGGTATGGACCAGTGCTATCCATTCTGCAAACTGGACTGGTTTGATAGTTCCCTCAGCCTCCAGCCTCCAGCCTCCGATTTCTGACTCTCCATGTGCCTACGTGGCACTGGGCGGGCCTTTGCAGAATTACTTCCAGGTCAACATATAAGGTAGCCTTGGCTCCTTCAATAGCCCCCAGATCTTCCAGAAGAGCTTCCGGGTATTTAGTTACAACTGCACTCAGGCAGCCATTTTCTACTCGAAAAATGTTGAGGTGAATCTTTCTCAACCAATTTCGCCCCAAGTCATTTACTACAATCAGTGGTAACCCAACTAGCAGCTTCTCATAAGAGACCGGAAGCGAAATTGTACTCTTAATCTGTTAAGGTTCCCCGGTATAGGTTCTCAGTCTAGACAAGATCTCATGCAAACCTAAGGGTTGGGGTCCAGAGTGAATCTTGTTAAAGGTTGGCTCAGTGATCACTGAGGAGAAAGTGAGGTCTGCAGATGCTGGGGTACCAGAGTTGAAAAATGTGTTGCTGGAAAAACACAGCAAGCCAGACAGCATCCGAGGAGCAGGAGAATCGACGTTTCGGGCATAAACCCTTCTTCAGGAATGAGGCTGGTGTGCCAAGCGGGCTGAGATAAAAGGTAGGGGGGAGGGAATTTAGGGGAGGGGTGTTGAGAATACGATAGGTGGAAGGAGGTTAAGGTGAGGGTGATAGGCCGGAGAGGGGGTGGGGGTGGAGAGGTCGGGAAGAAGATTGCAGGTCAAGAGGGCGGTGCTGAGTTCGAGGGTTGAGACTGAGATAAGGTGGGGGGAGGGGAAATGAGGAAACTGGAAAAATCTACATTCATCTCATGTGGTTGGAGGGTTCCTAGGCGGAAGATGAGGCGCTCTTCTTCCAGGCGTCGTGTGGCCAGGGTCTGGCGATGGAGGAGGCCGAGGACCTGCATGTCCTTGACGGAGTGGGAGGGGGAGTTAAAGTGTTTGTTCCAACCCTCTCCCCCAACCATTGTAGGTGGCTAGTCCCAGCCCATTACTACCTGATGTCCCCATATTTGGGTCTGTGCATTAACGTTCAGGTTCCAGCAGCTAAAGGGACGACTTTTCTCTGACATTAATTATTGGCACTCGGTCAGTAACACCGTCATCTTCCCCCCCGCCCCCCCCCCCCAATACTCCTTCGATCCAAGGAGGCTATCCCCACCTTCCCCAACCTGACCCTGTCACTAAAAAACCCTTGGGAAACCTTCCCCTTGCAGCTCCTCCCCAGAACGGGAGAGAAAAAAAAACTTCAGTCGTTGGCCCCCGATCAAACGTTTGGGAAAACATCCTTTTTTCTGGTCAACGACTCCCTTAATAGAGGTCCCATGTCCTTTGAGTTACTCTCCCAAAATGTGGCGACACCTTTAGGGATCGTCACACACATACTCCCAGGTCTCTCTGCCCCTCCACCTTTCAGAATTGCATTGTTCAGTCTATATTGTCTGTCTCACACGCTCCTGCCAATATATATCATTGCATCGTCCTCTGTATTAAATCCCATCTGCCACTCGCCTCTCATTTTACCAGGATCTCGTGTCCCATTACACTCAATTAGTACAATCCTCATTCATTTGATATCGCTGCTAATAGTTCATTTATTTGACTCTGAATGTCAATGTCCTTTCGTAAAGCTGCAGTGCTCCCAGCACTGACCCTTGGGGACGCCACTGACTTCTCTCCCTCTCTGTGAGATCTGAAGGATGACCAATCACTGTGACTCACTGCTTTCTGTCCTTCAGCTGTTTTATTTTTACCCAAAGTGTTTCAGACCTAAAGGCCCTTTTTGAAAGAGTGTGGGATGTGGGCAACGCTGGTTGGACCAGCCTTTAGTTCCCATTCCTAATGGCCCACAGGGAAGGCAATGGTACAGAGTTGCAACACTCTGGAAGTAAACTTCAAAGCCCCTTTGATTGGAGAGAGACGGCCTAGAGAGGACGTGGATGTAAGGAAGGTAGATTAATCTTTACCTGTTGGGACCACAAGTCAGAGCCAACGAGTGCCATACCTGGCTGTATTTAGCATCACTGTATAATAAATGGTACACCTCACCAAGGGTCAGTTAGCTCAGTTGGCTAGATGGCTGGTTTGTGATGTCAGGTGATATCAACAGGGCCTATTCCTAGCGTACTAGCTGAGGTCATGTGGATGGAATGAGATGAGATTGCCATGACAACTTCTCAACCTTGCCCTCCACTACGAGGGCACTCTCTCTCTCTTTCTCTATCTCTCTCTCTCTCGCTCTCGGTCTGTAATGACAGAGCAGCCCCTGTGGGATAATGCCACCTTTCACCTTCTAGAAGGTCCTGCTTTTTGGGTACAGGACATACCTGGACAATTTTCCACATTGTCGGGTAGGTGCCAGTGTTGTAACTGGAACGGAACAGCTTGGCTAGGGGAGTGGTAACTTCATTACTATTACCGGAATGTTGTCAGGGCCCATAGCCTTTACAGTAGCTGGTGCCTCCAACTATCTCTTGATGTCACGTGGAGTGAATTGAATTGCCTGAAGACTGGTATCTGTGACGCTGGGGACCCCTGGATCAGGTTGTGATGGATCATCCCCTCGGCACTTCTGACTGAAGATTGGTGCAAAAGCTTCAGCCTTGTCTTTTGCGCTGATGTGCTGGGCTCTTCCATCATTGAGGATGGGGATATTTGTGGAGCCTCCTCCTCCAGTGAGTTGTTTAATTATCCACCACCCATTCACGACAGGGTGTGGCAGGACTGCAGAGCTGAGATCTGATCTGCTGGTTCACTTAACCCTGTCCATCACTTGCTGCTTATGCTGTTTGGCACACAGAGCTTTGATCTTGCATTTTAAAATTCTTATCCTCGCTTTCAAATCCCTCCAAGGCCTCACCCCTCCCTATTGGTGGAATCTCATCCAGGCCCACATCCCTCTGAAATCTCATCACTCCTGACCTCTTGAACATCCCCGATTTTAATTTCTCCCATATTGATCGCTGTACCTTCAGTTGCTTGTTCCCTTGAAGGGAACCCTTGGGGCATTTCACTCTGGTGGAGGTGCTACATAAATCTAAGTTGTTGTTGTATTGAAGCCCACATTCAGGTCCTTGGATTTTCGCTGGATTTCCTGTTTCGCGGCGCCACCGTGTGGCAGTTGCTGGGAATTGCTGTAGTTGGGTTGCCTGGCCAGGGGAGGCGTCACTGCTCCACCCTGTGGTGGAACGCTGCAAGTGCAGCGGCCGGTCTAACTTCACTCTTGCACCAAGACCTGGAGAGAGAGAGAGAGAGAGAGAGTTGTGGAATCCCTACAGAGTGCAAGCAGGCCATTCGGTCCATCGAGTGAACACTGACCCTCCCAAGAGCATCCCACCCCTACCCTATCATTGTAACCCCACATTTCCCAAGGCGGTACGGAAACAGACCCCTTGGTTTTACCAGTCCACACTGACCGTAGTCCCAAACTAAACTAGTCTCACCTGCCTGCACTTGGCCTATTTCTCTGCAAACATTTCCTATTCATGTACTTATCCAAATGTCTTTTAAACACTGTAACTGTACCCTCATCCATCATTTCCTCTGAAAGTTCAATCCACACATGAACCACTCTCTGTGTGAAAAGTTGACCCTCATGTCATTTTAAAATCTTTCTCCTTTCACCTTCAAAATACGTTCCCTCATCTTGAAATGCCCCACCCTAGGGAACGATACCTGTAATCACCTTATCTACACCCCTCATGATTTTAGAAACCTCTGTAAGGTCACCCCTCAACCTCCTATGTCCACTGGCAAACGTCCCAACCTTTTCCTTATAACTCAAACCCTCCATTTCCTCCCTATCCTGGTAAATGTTTTCCAAACCCTCTCTAGCTTATTAATATCCTTCCTACGACAGGGAGACCGGAAGTGGGCACAGTACTCCAGCAGACCCCTGAGTTTGTGTGTGGGAGGGAGGGAGGGAGAGAGGGCGCTGTGAGGTGGGGACATGGGATAGGCCAGCTCGGAGAGGCAACGTCTGGAAGAGGGATGTTATGTCTTTTCGGCTTAATCTTGAACTTTCAGCCTACACTTGGACAATCTCTGCATCTTCGGGTGTTTGCACATTGATAGTTGGCATCAACCTGTTCAGATACCCTCTCTCTGACTCGGAGTCAGGGACATTACCACTTGTACCACTGAGTACTTCCAATATCTGTGGCACCAGATATCAACTGATGCATGCAATATTTCTTGCCTGGGCAAGTTGATATCGCTGGGTTTTCTCATAAGCACCGCTGCAGGCATCTTTGACCGCTAGCGATTTTTCACATGCACTGACTCACAGGGTTGCTTGCTCCTTAATCTCTAGACAAGGCTCAACTCTTCATGCACTGTAACACTCCTTTATCTCAATCTGTGCATGTAGCTTCTCAAATACAGCTCTCTAGTGCAGTGTCTAAGACCTCTCTGTCTTCACACGCTCATTCCAGACTCTCCTACTGGTGGTCAGGGTCATGGGGTCAGTTATGTTGTCATGATTGATGTGATTAGATTAGATTAGATTAGATTACTTACAGTGTGGAAACAGGCCCTTCGGCCCACAAGTCCACACCGCCCCGCCGAAGCGTAACCCACCCATACCCATACATCTACATCTACATCTACATCTACCCCTTACCTAACACTACGGGCAATTTAGCATGGCCAATTCACCTAACCTGCACATCTTTGGAGTGTGGGAGGAAACCGGAGCACCCGGAGGAAACCCACGCAGACACGGGGAGAACGTGCAAACTCCACACAGTCAGTCGCCTGAGGCGGGAATTGAACCCGGGTCTCCGGCGCTATGAGGCAGCAGTGCTAACCACTGTGCCACCGTGCCGCCCACTGCAGCTTTCCCTTGTCATGGCTAGCATTATCCCAGCGGGGTACTTGCACTTACTTGTATCGTCGTGACGGTCAACCCAGCGCATCAGGTGATGTTCCAGGGACCTGGGTTCGAATCCGACCACAGCAGGTGACGGAATGTGAATTCAGCAGAAGAAGGTTCTAGAACGATGACCGTGAATCTATTGCCAATTGTCGGGCAAACCCACCTGGGGTTCACTCATGTCCTGAAGGGGATGAAATAGCCATCCTCACCTGGTCTGGTCTACGTGTGACTCCAGACCCACAGCAATGTGGTTGACTCTTAACTACCCTCTGGGCAATTAGAGAGGAACAGTAACTCCTGGCCTGGCCAGCAGCGCCTCCCTCCCGTGTGTGAATGAAAAATCATTACCGTCTTCCCCCACCTCAGAAGTTTGGGTCTGACAGGTCGATTTGATCTGGGATCTGACTGTATCTCCTGATGAGATCCATGTGGGTTCTACAACGGCCTGGTGCTGCCAGGCCACACTTGGAGTAATTGTATCGCTCTTTGGTGTACTGCACCCATGGCCGTCCTGCAATCTGCAATGATCACATCTCTGCTCGGGGTAAAATCTCCGCCTCCCCTGTTAATGGCCGAAGCCCTGTTCAGGGAGCAGTGACAGTAAAAGATCCCAGTGGATCTGCTTTGTTCTATCGCGGTGGCTGGCGAACTTCCTGAACGAGATGTTCTGCCCGGGTTTGGAGTTGTCTTTGCTGCCCTGGTTCAGACTGACCTGAGGGACTCGGGCTTTTGAGGTGGCAGGAGACGGTAACAGTGATGCAAGTAACACTGTTAACGAGCCTAAAGGCTAGGTCAACACGGTGGCACAGTGGTCAGCACTGCTGCCTCACAGCACCAGGGTCCCAGGTTCGATTCCAGCCTCAGGTGAATGTCTGTGTGGAGTTTGCACATTCTCCCCCATGTCTGCGTGGGTTTCCTCCTACGGTCCAAATTTGTGCAGATTAGATGGAATTGTCATACTAAACTGCCCATAGTGAACAGGGGTTAGCCATGGGTCTGGTTGGAGGTTTGATGTGGCCTGCTTCCACACGGTATAGGGGTTCTATGTGTATCTGAGTTCACAACCCGACTGGTGAGTGATGCCCAGTGACTGAGTTGAGCTCATTCCCAGACTCTGTGCCACTGCCTCAGTGACCACTCCCTCCGTCCCCTCGAGCCGCCGAGGGTAACGTGGGCAGCTTGGTGCCTGGGTGATGTCTATCGCCAAAGTGAACCTCCTGATGTCCTTGCCGTTGTCCGATACTAACCCTCCTTGGGAATTCGTGTGACACTTGGACTCTGCACCCGCTTCTGATCATGGGATCCACTGTGGTAGCAGACCCGCCAACGTTAAGGGCATTTAAATGGTCATTGGATAAACATAGGGATGAAAATGGAATAGTGTAGGTTAGATGGGCTTCAGATTGGTTCCACAACATTGAGGCCCGAAGGGCCTGAACTGCGCTGGAATGTTCTATGATTGAAAGGTGTGTGGCCACTGCAATCTACCTTCAGTAACGAATCCTTCAGCACTAACTAAGGAGGTGATGGCCTAGTGGTGTTATTGCTGCACTGTACACCCAAGTGACGTTCCGTGGACCTGGGTTCAAATCCCATCATGGTGGAGTCGGAATTTAATAAATCCACCCGGAGTTAAAGATCTAATGGTGACCATGAATCCATTATCAAGAAAAACCCATCAAGTTAACTCATGTTCTTTAGGGAAGGAAGCTGCCATCCTTACCTGGTCTGGCCTCCATGTGACTCCAGACCCACAGCAATGTGGTTGATTCTTAACTGCCCTCTGGGCAATTAGGGACGGGCAATAAATGCTGCCGAGCCACTGATGTGGATGAATTAATGAAAAGTACATTTCCCTTATAAACTGAATAAACCCTTTTCTATGTCCATGCCAGAAACCTTGCTGCAATTCTTGTCTCTCTGGGCACTTGGCTGTGGATGGTGCTTATTCAACACAATGACGTGGAACCCTTGTGTGTTTTTGTCCTAATGCCTGGTACCTGTGTGTGTGTGTGGTGCTGTTACTCTGCACTACATCCCCCTCCCTCACCCCTGGTGGTGGTGGTGTTGAGGGGTGGGGTTCGCTGGTCTCTTCCCTTTTATTTGACATTCCTCATACAAACCTTTCGCTTCCTTTTTGGTCGCGGTGCCTACCAGCAAGATTGCATTTCACTTCAGAGCTCTGGTTTCGGCGAGTGCCTGGTCAGATTTTGGAGAGGCAAAGATTTGTCTGAGTCTGCCGGCAGTCGCTGACCAAGTTCTAGATTCAGACTGTGCGTCTTTCTTGAGGATAAGATCCCCTTTGACTGCTTGACCCATTGCTGCCCTCAGGAAGGTATCTGCTGTTACTTGCCTCTTGTCTGAAGAACTGACCATACCTTAGTCAGACCTTTCATACCAAGAGTCGCAAAATTGATGGTTCTGACAGAATTCCCCTTCCTTACAATTAAACAGGAAAGTGTATGATTCCTGGGAGATTTAAAGTTTGATTTATAAGTCCTGTCTAACTTTAGTACAAGTTAAAATCAAAACTGGGTTGATTTGATTTGATTTATTACTGTCCCATGTAATGAGCTGCAGTAAAAGTATTGCCTTATGTGGTTTACCGGCAGATCATACTATACAGAGGTGAAAGTGAGGACTGCAGATGCTGGAGATTAGAGTCAAGATTAGAGTGGGGCTGGAAAAGCATCCGAGGAGCAGGAGAATTGACGTTCCGGGCAGGAGCCCTTCATCAGGAAGGGTTTTTGCCTGAAACGTTGATTCTCCTGCATTAAGGTAAAGAGCAGAGTGCAGGATACAGTGTTACAGCTGCCAAGAAGATGCAGACAGAGATCAACATTACCATTAAAGAAATCCGTTCAAACATCTGATAAGGAAGAATGGACCAGGTTTAACAAGAATTCCTATTTATAGCAAGTATATAGATTTAAGTGACAGATAAGCAATTATGAATACTCAGCATTTAACTTTACCAGCTAAAAATCTAATCCCCTTATATACTAGCCCCTGAAACACACACAAACACACACACACGCGTACACACACACACACGTACACACACAGGCAAACACACACACACATGTACACACACAAACATACACAGACACACACGCACACACACACACGCGAACACATACACAGAAAAACACACACAAACGTTCGCACACACACACACGCACACACACAGACACACATAAACACACACACAAACACACATGTACACACAAACACACACACACACGCACACACAAACATACACACACACAAATGACCCACAAACACCACAGACACATGCGCACACACACAAACACACACACGTTCGCACACACATGCAAACACACATAAACACACACACAAACACACATGTACACACACACATGCACACACGCACACACAAACATACACACACAGAAATGACCCACAAACACCCACAGACACATGCGCACACACACAAACACACACACGTTCGCACACACACGCAAACACACACACAGACACACACAAACACACACACAAACACACATGTACACACAAACATACACACACACAAACGACCCACAAACACACACACAAACACAAATGACCCACAAACACACAAACACAAACGACCCACAAACACACACACAAACACAAACGACCCACAAACACACACACAAACACAAACACACACAGACACAAACACACAGAAACACACGTATGCAAACACGCACACGCACACACATGCACAAATGCACACTTGGACGTGCGCGCGCACACACAAATGCACGCACGCCCACACAAATGCACATGCACACACGCATGCACACGCGCACACACGGACACACACACACAAACGCACACACACAAACACATGCGCATGCGCACACATACAAATGCTCACACAAACACACACACATGCACAGACACACACAAACACACACGCAGACACACATGCACAGACACACACACACGCACACAAACAGACACACACACACAAAAATGCACACGCACGTGCACACACACACAAACACACACAAACGCACGCACACACACACACAAACACACACACATTTAGTTTAAAAAGCATGAATGCAATGGACCAAAGGGAAAACTGGGAAAGTAGCTTCACGATTGTGCTGATCAGAATACTCCTTCTTGATCCTACTTCTCCAGATGCCTCCACTGGTTTGCAGAAGGCACAGGGTGACTGGTTGACATGTGTATAAGTCTCTGACCTCTTAAAGGTTAGAGTTTACAGCAATGGCTGAAAGAAAAATAAAATCAACTGATATTTCTTCAGACTTTACTGTGGAGAATGGAGAGAGCTCCTGTGTTGTTGGAGATCTGTGCTGTTCAGTTACCCAGGAGCCTATCACACAATTGGTAGCATGTTGTCATCATTTCCCAATCAGTAGTTTGCAGACCGAGCAGCCACTCATTGCTGGCTGAATCCCCACTTGTGTACCCTCGGCTCCAGCTTGTCTGCAGTCTACACTATAGACAAGCAGCTGTGTAAACAATGCTTTCAGTGAGTGCCAAAGTCACTCAAGGTGTAATCCTTTTGCAACCTTGTTTTTTTTTAAAAACAGTCTCTTTCCAAATTTCAGTCCACTATCAAAAATACCGATATATAGAAGGATATGGTCTTTACAACAGAACCTGCAGGGTTTATGGGGACAGATTAAGACCCTGGGGATAGACTGGGGGAATCAGTTTGATATTTGATCTAAGATATGATCCAGGAACGAAGGTGAGATGTTCCCCACCATTGCTATTCGATTTTAAGCCTTACTTAGAGCTGCTTCGAGTTACATGCAATGCAGTGAGATGAGATGACACAGAGAGGCATCCTTCAACATCCAAACCCCCTCAGACAGCACCTCCCAAACCCGCGACCACTTCAATCCAGAAGGACAAGGGTCAGCAGATCCCTGGGAACACCCCCCCCCTCCCCACCCCACCCCACCCCTGCAAGTTCCCCTCCAAGTCATTCTCCATCCTGACTTGGAAATATATCGCCGTCCTTCAGTGTCACTGGGTCAAAAGCCTTGGGATGCCATCCCTCAGGGCATTGTGGGTCACAGCACGGTTCAAGAAGGCAGCTCACCACTACCTTCTCAAGGGCAAACTGAGTACAGGAAATAAGTACTGCTCAGTGGTCAGCACCGCTGCCTCACAGCACCAGGGTCCCAGGTTCGGTTCCAGCCTCAGGCGACTCTCTGTGTGGAGTTTGCACATTCTCCCCGTGTCTGCGTGGGTTTGCTCCCACAATCCAAAGATGTTCCGGTCAGGTGGATTGGCTGTGGGAAATGCGCGGTCACAGGGATAGAGTTGGTGGGAGGTGGGGGGGGTGCATTTGGATGGGATGGTCTTCAGTGGGTCAGTGTGGGCCGATGGACCGAACGGCCCACTTCCAGACTGCGTCGGGATTCGGGATGGTAGAATTCTACGGTCTCTGCCTCAAATACGCGGTGACGGCACAATTAAAGACCTGCCCGGAGGAGGCAGGTGAGGGATGGGGAGGGTCAGGTAAAGGAGCTGTTGGGTTCTGGATGGTGGCAGAAGCTGGCAGAGTTACGAGAGGCGCTCAGGTCAGACACAAATCCGCTCCGTCAGTGGGCTGGCTCCGGCAGCGTACGGGTGGGTGCACTTCACCAAGTGGTGCCTCACACGTGGGTGGGCGGGCAGCTGACGTTACCCCTGGTACCCGCAGAAACCCCTCCAACTCCTGCATCCAGCCCCTGCAGGGAGAGCTCGGTACCAATGTTCCCTTCGAAAACCCACCCCAAAATCTGCCCCTGGGCCCGGCAGTTATCAGGGTGGGGGAGTTAGCTGCCGAACCCATAATTGAGACGTTCCTAATTACCTGTGCCAGCTCCTCCTCTGATGAATTCTTCCATTTACCAGGCGCCTCATCGTCACGCTGGATAAAGAAATTAATTGGATCCCTAATCCAATCGCCGCTGGTATTAATGGCGGCAGCAATGACACAGAATCCGTTTGGCCGTGCTGCGTGGTCGGAGTGTCTCCCCGAGCTCAGACTGCAGCAATCCCACACTGTGGGATGGGGATTGAATTGTAAACCGCGTCGATTAAAGCTTTATGACCATGACTCTTCCTTCACTCAGGAGGTGCTTGTGAAACAAGCCTGCAGCGAACACAAATCGCTTTTAATTAAGCTGCTTTTAATTACCGAGATGTACAGCCACAGTGCGATCATCTGCCTTCTCAGCTTATTGCTCCCAAATTGCTTTTGATTAATGCCGGGCCTGCTTTGTACTCGGCCGTTCATACGGACAGAGCCCGCTCCAGTTGCCCCCCCCACCCCACCCCACCTGGGAAACGAGCTCCTTCTCGGGTGCCAACGTTCCCCTGGTTTGCTCCACTTGCGAGAATGCGACGGCGCCCGCAGTTCCATAGCCCGTCTCGCTGAGTAGGCTCGGTGCAGCAAGGAATGGCCACTCCGGAGGAAGGGATTTCGCCCGAAACGTCGACTCTCCTGCTCCTCGGATGCTGCCTGACCGGGGGTGCTTTTCCAGCACCGCACACTCTGGATCCTGCTGTAAATGACACCTCTCGGGGCTAAAGCACTCAACATGTGCGCCACCAACCCTTCTCTTATTCTCTGTGCAGTGTCCTGTGATCTTTATCTCCCCCTTGGAGCAGGACAACGCCTTTGGCCCTTCACTAGTCCTCTTTGACTTTTCTCACTTTTGTTTTCGGTAGGAACAGTCAGGTGGGGTGAAGGGTTGAACGTTGAACAGCTGCTTGTTTTAACAGGGGAGAGAAGAAAGGGATACGTTATTGGGGAGGAACTGGGGACACAATTATTGGTCTGAGATAAAACGATGAACTACAGAGGCTGGAGATCTTAAACAAAAACAGAGATCGCTGGAGGAACTCAGCAGGTCTGGCGGAATCTATAGGAAGAAAGCAGGGGTGACATTACGAGTCTGCATTTTTATCC
>NC_092745.1:38170335-38179252 GCF_047496795.1 Chiloscyllium punctatum
GAGAGGGAGAGGGAGAGGGGGAGGGGGAGGGAGAGGGAGGGAGGGAGAGGGAGAGAGGGAGGGAGGGAGAGAAAGAGGGAGAGAGGGAGACAGGGAGAGAAAGAGAGAGGGAGAGGGAGAGGGGGGAGGGAGGGGGGAGAGGGAGGGAGAGGGGGGTGGAGGGGGGGGGAGAGGGAGGGGGCGGGGGGAGGGAGGGGGAGAGGGAGGGAGGGAGAGGGAGGGAGAGGGAAGGAGAGGGAGAGAGGGAGGGAGAGAGGGAGGGAGAGGGAGGGAGAGGGAGAGAGGGAGGGAGGGAGAGGGAGGGAGAGGGAGGGGGAGGGAGAGAGGGAGGGTGAGGGAGGGAGGGAGAGGGAGGGAGAGAGGGGGGATGGAGAGGGAGAGGGAGGGAGAGGGAGAGGGAGGGAGGGGGAGAGAGTGGGAGGGGGAGAGAGGGGGAGAGGGTGAGGGTGGGAGAGGGAGGGAGGGGCGAGAGAGAGGGAGGAGAGGAGAGGGGGAGAGGTAGAGGGAGAGAGAGGGAGGGGGGAGGATGGAGATAGGGAGGGAGAGGGGGAGAGGGAATGGGAGGGGGATGGAGAGAGAGGGAGGGAGAGGGAGTGGGCGATGGGGGAGGGAGAGGGAGGGAGAGAGAGGGAGAGGGGGATGGGGGAGAAAAAGGGAGGGAGAGAGAGGGAGAGGGGGAGAGGGGGAGGGAAGGAGAGGGAGGGAGGAAGAGGGAGGGAGAGGGAGGGGGAGGGAGAGGGAGAGAGGGAGACAGGGAGAGGGGAGAGGGAGGGGGGAGATGGAGATGGGAGAGGGAGAGGGGGGAGGGAGAGGGGAGAGTGAGGGAGAGAGGGAGAGGGAGGGAGAGTGGGAGAGGGAGGGGGGAGAGAGAGGGGTGAGGAGAGGGAGGGAGGGGGAGAGGGAGGGAGGGGGGAGAGAGGGAGGGAGAGGGAGAGGGAGAGGGGGAGAGAGAGAGGGTGGGAGGGAGAGGGCGGGAGGGAGAGAGAGAGGGAGGGAGAGAGGGAGGGAGAGAGGGAGGAAGTGGGAGGGAGAGGGAGGGGGATGGAGTGAGAGAGGGAGGTAGGGGGGGGATAGGGGAGGAAGAGGGAGGGAGAGGGGGATAGGGGAGGGAGAGGGAGGGAGTGAAAGAGGGAAATAGGGAGAGGGAGAGAGGGAGGGAGAGGAGAGACGGAGGGAGGGAGGGAGAGGGACAGAGGGAGGGAGGGAGAGGGAGAGAGGGAGGGAGGGAGGGAGAGGGAGAGGGGGGAGGGAGGGGGGAGAGGGGGACAAGGGAGGGAGAGGGAGGGAGAGGGAGGGAGAGGGAGAGGGAGAGGGAGAGGGAGAGGGGAATAGGGAGAGGAGGGAGAGAGGGAGAGGGAGGTAGAGGGAGAGAGGGAGGGATGGAGAGGGACAGAGGGAGGGAGGGAGAGGGAGAGAGGGAGGGAGAGGGAAGGAGAGGGGAGAGGGAGGGAGAGAGGGAGGGAGAGAGGGAGGGAGAGGGAGGGAGAGGGAGAGGGAGGGAGGGAGAGGGAGGGAGAGGGAGGGGGAGGGACAGAGGGAGGGAGAGGGAGGGAGGGAGAGGAAGGGAGAGAGGGAGGGAGAGGGAGGGAGGGAGAGGGAGGGAGAGGGGAGAGAGAGGGGGGAGGGAGAGGGAGGGAGGGAGAGGGAGGGAGAGGGGAGAGAGAGGGGGGAGGGAGAGGGAGGGAGAGGGAGGGGGAGGGACAGAGGGAGGGAGTGGGAGGGAGGGAGAGGAAGGGAGAGAGGGAGGGAGAGGGAGGGTGGGAGAGGGAGGGAGAGGGGAGAGAGAGGGGGGAGGGAGAGGGAGGGAGGGAGAGGGAGGGAGAGGGGAGAGAGAGGGGGGAGGGAGAGGGAGGGAGAGGGAGAGGGAGAGGGGGAGAGAGAGAGGGAGAGGGAGGGAGAGGCGGGAGGGATAGAGAGAGAGAGGGACAGAGAGAGAGGGAGAGGGAGGGAGGGGGGAGAGAGAGAGAGGGGAGTGAAGGAGGGAGAGAGGAGAGGAGAGAGGGAGAGGGGGAGGGAGGGGGAGGGGGAGGAAGGAGAGGAGGGGGATGGAGAGAGAGAGAGAGGTAGGGGGAGGGAGAGGGGGAGGGAGGGAGAGGGAGGGTAGAGAGGGAGGGAGGGAGAGAGGGAGTGAGGGAGGGAGGGAGTGAGGGAGGGACTGAGGGGGGAGGAGGGAGAGGGAGGGAGTGGGAGGGGGAGAGAGAGGGAAGGAGAGGGAGGGGGGTGGAGAGAGAGAGAGGGAGGTGGGGGTAGAGAGAGGGGGGAGGGGGAGAGGGAGGGAGGGAGAGGGAGAGAGGGAGGGAGAGGGGGGAGAGGGAGAGGGAGGGAGGGAGAGGAAGAGAGAGGGAGAGAGGGAGGGAGGGAGAGGGAGGGAGAGGGAGGGAGAGGGATAGAGGGGGAGAGGGAGGGAGGGAGAGAGAGGGAGAGAGGGAGGGAGGGAGGAGGGGAGGGAGAGGGAGGGAAGGAGGGGGGGGGGAGAGAGGGGGACAGGGAGAGAAAGAGAGAGGGAGAGGGAGAGGGGGGAGGGAGGGAGGGAGGAGGGAGATAGAGAGGGAGGGAGAGGGAGGGAGGGAGGAGGGAGATAGAGAGGGAGGGAGGGAGGAGGGAGATATGGAGGGAGGGAAGGAGAGGGAGGGAGAGGGAGGGAGGGAGGGGAGAGAGGGGGAGGGGAGAGAGGGGGAGAGGGAGAGGGAGGGAGGGGGGGAGAGAGAGGGAGAGGGAGAGGGAGGGAGAGGAAGGGATGGAGGAGGGAGATAGAGAGGAGAGGGGGAGAGGGAGTGGGAGGGAAAGGGAAGGAGAGGGAGGGGGATGGAGAGAGAGGGAGGGAGAGGGGGATAGGGGAGGGAGAGGGAGGGAGAGGGGGATAGGGGAGGGAGAGGGAGAGGGAGGGAGAGGGAGGGAGAGGGAGAGGGAGAGGGGAATAGGGAGAGAGGGAGGGAGAGGAGAGAGGGAGGGAGGGAGAGGGACAGAGGGAGGGAGGGAGAGGGAGAGAGGGAGGGAGAGGGAGGGAGGGAGAGGGAGAGAGGGAGGGAGGGAGAGAAAGAGGGAGAGAGGGAGACAGGGAGAGGAAGAGAGAGGGAGAGGGAGGGAGGGGGGGAGAGGGGGATAGGGGAGGGATAGGGAGGGAGAGGGAGAGGGAGAGGGGAATAGGGAGAGGAAGAGAGAGGGAGAGGGAGGGAGGGGGGAGAGGGGGATAGGGGAGGGATAGGGAGGGAGAGGGAGGGGAGAGGGAGAGGGAGAGGGGAATAGGGAGAGGGAGAGAGGGAGAGGAGGGAGAGGGGACAGAGGGAGAGGGTGAGAGGAGAGGGAGGGAGAGGGACAGAGGGGAGGGAGGGAGAGGGAGAGAGGGAGGGAGAGGGAGGGAGGAGAGGGAGAGAGGGAGGGAGGGAGAGAAAGAGGGAGAGAGGGAGACAGGGAGAGAAAGAGAGAGGGAGAGGGAGAGGGGGGGAGGGAGGGGGGAGATGGAGGGAGCGGGGAGAGGGAGGGAGATGGGAGAGGGAGGGAGGGAGAGGGAGGGAGAGGGGAGAGAGGGGGAGAGGGAGAGAGAGAGAGGGAGGGAGAGGCGGGAGGGAGAGAGAGAGAGGGACAGAGAGAGAGGGAGTGGGAGGGAGGGGGAAGAGAGGGGGAGGGGGAGAGAGGGGGAGAGGGGTGAGGGAGGGAGGGGCGAGAGAGAGGGAGGGGAGGAGAGGGGGAGAGGTAGAGGGAGAGAGAGGGAGGGGGGAATGGGGAGAGGGAGAGGGAGGGAGAGGGAGGGAGAGGAAGAGGGAGGGAGAGGGAGGGAGAGGGAGAGGGAGGGAGAGGGATAGGGAGGGAGAGGGAGGAGGGAGAGAGAGGGAGAGGGAGGGAGAGGGAGAGGAGGGAGAGGGATAGGGAGGGAGAGGGAGGGAGGGAGAGAGAGGGAGAGAGGGAGAGGGAGGGAGAGGGAGGGAGGGAGGGAGGGGGAGAGAGGGGGAGAGAGGGAGAGGGAGAGGGAGGGAGGGGGGAGAGAGAGGGAGAGGGAGAGGGAGGGAGAGGGAGGAAGGGAGGAGGGAGATAGAGAGGGAGGGAAGGAGAGGGAGGGAGAGAGAGGGAGGGAGGGGGAGGGAGGGAGAGAGAGGGAGAGAGGGAGAGGGAGGGAGAGGGAGGGAGGGAGGGAGGGGGAGAGAGGGGGAGGAGAGGGAGAGGGAGAGGGAGGGAGGGGGGAGAGAGAGGAGAGGGAGAGGGAGGGAGAGGGAGGAAGGGAGGAGGGAGATAGAGAGGGAGGGAAGGAGAGGGAGGGAGAGAGAGGGAGGGAGGGGGAGAGGAGAGGGAGGGAGGGGAGAGAGGGGGAGAGAGGGGGAGAGGGAGAGGGAGGGGAGGGGGGGAGAGAGAGGGAGAGGAGAGGGAGGGATGGAGGAGGGAATAGAGAGGGAGAGGGGGGAGAGGTGGAGTGGGAGGGAAAGGAAGGAGAGGGAGGGGGATGGAGAGAGAGGGAGGGAGAGGGGGATAGGGGAGGAAGAGGGAGGGAGAGGGGGATAGGGGAGGGAGCGGGAGGGAGAGGGTGGAGAGAGGGAGAGAGGGAGAGGGACAGAGGGAGAGAGGGAGAGAGGGAGGGAGAGGGAGGGAGGGAGAGGGACAGAGGGAGGGAGAGGGAGGGAGGGAGATGGAGAGAGGGAGGGAGGGAGAGAAAGAGGGAGAGAGGGAGACAGGGAGTGGAAGAGAGAGGGAGAGGGAGAGGGGTGAGGGAGGGGGGGAGAGGGGGATAGGGGAGGGAGAGGGAGGGAGAGGGGAGAGAGGGAGGGAGGTAGAGGGAGAGAGGGAGGGAGGGGGAGAGAGAGGGTGGGGGAGAGAGGGGGAGAGGGTGAGGGAGGGAGAGGGTGAGGGAGGGAGGGAGGGAAGGGAGGGGCGAGAGAGAGGGAGAGGAGAGGAGAGGGGGAGAGGTAGAGGGAGAGAGAGGGAGGGGGGAGGATGGAGATAGGGAGGGAGAGGGGGAGAGGGAATGGGAGGGGGATGGAGAGAGAGGGAGGGAGAGGGAGGTGGGCGATGGGGGGAGGGAGAGGGAGGGAGAGAGAGGGAGAGGGGGATGGGGGAGAAAAAGGGAGGGAGAGAGAGGGAGAGGGGGAGAGGGGGAGGGAAGGAGAGGGAGGGAGGAAGAGGGAGGGAGAGGGAGGGGGAGGGAGAGGGAGAGAGGGAGACAGGGAGAGGGGAGAGGGAGGGGGGAGATGGAGAGGGAGAGGGTGAGGGGGAGGGAGAGGGGAGAGTGAGGGAGAGAGGGAGAGGGAGGGAGGGAGAGTGGGAGAGGGAGGGGGGAGAGAGAGGGGGGGAGGGAGAGGGAGGAGGGGGAGAGGGAGGGAGGGGGGAGAGAGGGAGGGAGAGGGAGAGGGAGAGGGGGAGAGAGAGAGGGTGGGAGGGAGAGGGTGGGAGGGAGAGGGCGGGAGGGAGAGAGGGAGATGGGGAGAGAGAGAGGGGGGAGAGAGAGAGGGCGGGGAGGGAGAGGGCGGGAGGGAGAGAGAGAGGGAGGGAGAGAGGGAGGGAGAGAGGGAGGAAGTGGGAGGGAGAGGGAGGGGATGGAGAGAGAGGGAGGTAGGGGGGGATAGGGGAGGAAGAGGGAGGGAGAGGGGGATAGGGGAGGGAGAGGGAGGGAGAGAAAGAGGGAAATAGGGGAGAGGGAGAGAGGGAGGGAGAGGGAGAGACGGAGGGAGGGGGAGGGGGAGAGGGAGAGGGAGGGAGGGAGAGGGAGAGAGGGAGGGAGGGAGGGAGAGGGAGAGGGTGGAGGGAGGGGGGAGAGGGGGACAAGGGAGGGAGAGGGAGGGAGAGGGGGATAGGGGAGGGAGAGGGAGGGAGAGAAAGAGGGAAATAGGGAGAGGGAGAGAGGGAGGGAGAGGGAGAGACGGAGGGAGGGAGGGAGAGGGACAGAGGGAGGGAGGGAGAGGGAGAGAGGGAGGGAGGAGGGAGAGGGAGAGGGGGGAGGGAGAGGGAGAGGGGGGAGGGAGGGGGGAGAGGGGGACAAGGGAGGGAGAGGGAGGGAGAGGGAGGGAGAGGGAGAGGGAGAGGGAGAGGAGAGGGAGAGGGGAATAGGGAGAGGGAGAGAGGGAGAGGGAGGTAGAGGGAGAGAGGGAGGGATGGAGAGGGACAGAGGGAGGGAGGGAGAGGGAGAGAGGGAGGGAGAGGGAAGGAGAGGGGAGAGGGAGGGAGAGAGGGAGGGAGAGAGGGAGGGAGAGGGAGGGAGAGGGAGAGAGGGAGGGAGGGAGAGGGAGGGAGAGGGAGGGGGAGGGACAGAGGGAGGGAGAGGGAGGGAGGGAGAGGAAGGGAGAGAGGGAGGGAGAGGGAGGAGGGAGAGGGAGGGAGAGGGGAGAGAGAGGGGGGAGGGAGAGGGAGGGAGGGAGAGGGAGGGAGAGGGGAGAGAGAGGGGGGAGGGAGAGGGAGGGAGAGGGAGAGGGAGAGGGGGAGAGAGAGAGGGAGAGGGAGGGAGAGGGAGAGAGAGAGAGGGAGTGAGGGAGGGAGAGAGAGAGAGGGAGAGAGGGAGAGGGGAGGGAGGGGGAGGGGGAGGAAAGGAGAGGAGGGGGATGGAGAGAGAGAGAGAGGTAGGGGGAGGGAGGTAGGGGGAGGGAGAGGGGGAGGGAGGGAGAGGGAGGGGTAGAGAGGGAGGGAGGGAGAGAGGGAGTGAGGGAGGAGGGAAGTGAGGGAGGGAGTGAGGGGGGGAGGAGGGAGAGGGAGGGAGTGGGAGGGGGAGAGAGAGGGAAGGAGAGGGAGGGGGATGGAGAGAGAGAGGGAGGTGGGGGTAGAGAGAGGGGGGAGGGGGATGAGGGAGGGAGGGAGAGGGAGAGAGGGAGGGAGAGGGGGGAGAGGGAGAGGAAGGGAGGGAGAGGAAGAGAGAGGGGAGAGAGGGAGGGAGGGAGAGGGAGGGAGAGGGAGGGAGAGGCGGGAGGGATAGAGAGAGAGAGGGACAGAGAGAGAGGGAGAGGGAGGGAGGGGGGAGAGAGGGAGAGAGGGAGGGAGGGAGGGGGTGAGGGAGAGGGAGGGAAGGAGGGGGGAGGGGGGGGAGAGAGGGGGACAGGGAGAGAAAGGAGAGGGGGGAGGGAGGGAGGAGGAGGGAGATAGAGAGGGAGGGAGAGGAGGGAGGGAGGAGGGAGATAGAGAGGGAGGGAGGGAGGAGGGAGATATGGAGGGAGGGAAGGAGAGGGAGGGAGAGGGAGGAGGGAGGTGGGAGATAGAGAGGGAGGGAAGGAGAGGGAGGGAGAGGGAGGGAGAGGGAGGGAAGGAGGGAGGGGGAGAGAGAGAGGGAGGGGAGAGAGGGGGAGAGGGAGAGGGAGGGGGGGGAGAGAGAGGGAGAGGGAGAGGAGGGAGAGGAAGGGAAGGAGGAGGGAGATAGAGAGGAGAGGGGGAGAGGGAGTGGGAGGAAAGGGAAGGAGAGGGAGGGGGATGGAGAGAGAGGGAGGGAGAGGGGGATAGGGGAGGGAGAGGGAGGGAGAGGGGGATAGGGGAGGAGAGGGAGAGGAAGGGAGAGGGAGGGAGAGGGAGAGGGAGAGGGGAATAGGGAGAGAGGGAGGGAGAGGGAGAGAGGGAGGGAGGGAGAGGGACAGGGGGAGGGAGAGAGAGGGAGAGAGGGAGGGAGAGGGAGGGAGGGAGAGGGAGAGAAGGAGGGAGGGAGAGAAAGAGGGAGAGAGGGAGACAGGGAGAGGAAGAGAGAGGGAGAGGGAGGGAGGGGGGAGGGGGGAGAGGGGAGGGATAGGGAGGGAGAGGGGAGAGGGAGAGGGGAATAGGGAGAGGAAGAGAGAGGGAGAGGGGGATAGGGGAGGGATAGGGAGGGAGAGGGAGGGAGAGGGAGAGGGAGAGGGGAATAGGGAGAGGGAGAGAGGGAGAGGGAGGGAGAGGGACAGAGGGAGGGAGGGAGAGGGAGAGTAGGGAGGGAGAGGGAGGGAGGGAGAGGGAGGGAGAGAGGGGGGATGGAGAGGGAGAGGGAGGAGAGGGAGAGGGAGGGAGGGGGAGAGAGAGGGAGGGGGAGAGAGGGGGAGAGGGTGAGGGAGGGAGAGGGAGGGAGGGGCGAGAGAGAGGGAGGAGAGGAGAGGGGGAGAGGTAGAGGGAGAGAGAGGGAGGGGGGAGGATGGAGATAGGGAGGGAGAGGGGGAGAGGGAATGGGAGGGGGATGGAGAGAGAGGGAGGGAGAGGGAGTGGGCGATGGGGGAGGGAGAGGGAGGGAGAGAGAGGGAGAGGGGGATGGGGAGAAAAAGGGAGGGAGAGAGAGGGAGAGGGGGAGGAAGGAGAGGGAGGGAGGGGGAGGGAGAGGGAGAGAGGGAGACAGGGAGAGGGGAGAGGGAGGGGGGAGATGGAGAGGGAGAGGGAGTGGGGGGGAGGGAGAGGGGAGAGTGAGGGAGAGTGGGAGAGGGGGAGAGTGGGAGAGGGAGGGGGGGAGAGAGAGGGGGAGGGTGTGGGAGGGAGGGGGAGAGGGAGGGAGGGGGGAGAGGGAGGGAGAGGGTGAGGAGAGGGGGAGTGAGAGAGGGGGGAGGGAGAGGGTGGGGGGAGGGCGGGAGGGAGAGAGGGAGAGGGGGAGAGAGAGAGGGGGAGAGTGAGTGGGCGGGAGGGAGAGGGCGGGGAGGGAGAGTGAGAGGGAGGGTGAGAGGGAGGGAGAGAGGGAGGAAGTGGGAGGGAGAGGGAGGGGGATGGAGAGAGTGAGGGAGGTTGGGGGGGATAGGGGTGGAAGAGGAGGGAGGGAGAGGGGGAGGGGAGGGAGGGAGGGAGGAGAGGGAATAGGGAGTGGAGAGGGAGGGAGTGGTGAGAGGAGGTGGGTGGGTGAGGGAATGAGGGAGGGAGGGAGAGGGAGAGAGGGAGGGAGGTGGGAGAGGGAGGGGGGGAGGGAGGGGGAGAGGGGGAATAGGGAGGAGAGGGAGGGAGAGGGAGAGGGAGAGGAGAGGGGAGGGAGAGGGGAATAGGGAGAGGGAGAGAGGGAGAGGGAGGTTAGAGG